>NC_056730.1:339973672-340201172 GCF_019279795.1 Protopterus annectens | reverse complement strand
CTAAGTGAAACCATATCATTGAGCCCTGGGCTAGTGGTGGCATTGGCCCTCAGTTGCCATAATAGTTCTTTATACTCCAGTAAATGGTCAATAGGGCCACCCCTTTCATCTATGATGATCTGTTCAAGAACTATAAACTTGAAATAGTGACCTGGGTGAAGGTTGATATGTTTGGCCAATGCATTTGTAATATTACATTTATCTATATCATAAATATGCTGATAAATGCGGGTTCCAATAGCATTTTTGAAATAATCTAACCCATCCATAACCTTTGAGTAAAACCCTGTCTGACGTTGTTTTCAAAAACTGGTTCATTCTCAACAGTGATAAAGGCATAGGTCAGAAGGTTGGTGAAGCCCCCGTAGTGATTTACAGAAAGGGCACCAGCATCAAGAATATCCTTGAAAGAAATCCATGTAGTAGTACCACCGGTAGACTGGGAAAAATGACTAAATGTGGGCAGTGCACGCAGTGTAAGCACATATTAGAGGGAGACCGGGTTTTACTCAAAGTTTATGGATGGGTCCGATTATTTCAGAAATATAATTGTGGTAGCAAAAAAGTAATTTATGCCAGCATTTGTCAGACCAGTATGGGCTTTTATAACAGAAAAAACAAAAATGCTTTTAGAACCCGCATTTATCAACACATTTATGATATAGATAAATGTAACATTACTAATGCATTAGCCAAATATATCAACCTTCACTCAGGTCACTATTTCAAGTTTATAGTTCTTGAACAGATCATCATAGATGAAAGGGGCAGTCCTATTGACCATTTACTGGAGTATAAAGAAATATTATGGCAATTGAAGGTCAATGCCACCACTAGCCCAGGGCTCAATGATATGGTTTCACTTGGCAGCTTTTTAAAATTAAAAGCAGACTTCTGCATTTAAATATTCCATGTTTTTTACAACCACAACAAGAATGTTATTGATTTTATTTGTTCTTGGTTATGAAAATATAGTTATAAAGAGATATAACATTTATGGTCAAAATTTACATGACTTGCTAGTAAAATTAATTAAGGGAGACTGTACCTTTAAAAGTGGATGTACTTTTTATTGTCTTTTTAATTGATTTATTTCACTGGTTATATAAGACTCAGTGTGTAACTTGATTTTATTCTGAAGAAGTCATAGTTAAAAATTGACGAAAGCGCTCAATAAAATTTTATTTTTACTTTCCTGATTGTCCAGTTTGCTTTGTATTTTCTTAGTTTTGCTCCTTTTAGTTTACCATGGATAACCTGTAGTACCATAAAGTAAAAACTGTGCCCATTTAAATGTATGTGCTTTGTTAAGGGACTCTTCAACCAAATCTCAGTTATGTGATTGGATATTCATTCCTTCGGTTGTACTGATGTAATATCCATCACAGGACTCACAGATTGCAATATAAACTACATGTCTGCTGCAGTCAGCATATGTCTTGCGCTTGAAATTGGATGTATCAACTCGGTCTGTTTGGAGATATAGTTGCAGGACAAACATATTCTGCGTGGAAACGTGGCAGTCCTTTCAGATTTATTGCCATCACATATGTTCAAATTCTAGCAAAGATGCTGATTTAGATTGCAATTCCTCTTGTAGTTAATGGAAGACACATTGCCCACTATGTCTCTAAGAGAAGCATCCACTTTCAAAATCTTCCAGTTCTCTTTTCTAATGTTGCAAACATATTGAATATCACGTGCATGTGTCAGAAGAGTCAGAACAGTCTTTTTTGGTGGTGGTCTTATTCTTCGTGCTTGAGGACTGTGTTTGCCCAAACAAAAAAGGTTTCCCTGTATTGTTTCTCATTAATTTTGTTATGGATATTTGTTCAGTCTCCTCTGGTTTATAACCTCAGTCTACAAAGTTATCCCTCATGTTGGATAGAGTGTCCTTGTATTGTATATCCCTTGTATGTAGTCTTGAAATTCGCAGGCAATGATTTTTTTACTACGTTCCGAAAGGTATGTTGAGGATGCATACTTGTTCTATGGAGTGAGTCATTCTTCCAGCATCCCTTCTTATATAGGCCTGTAATTAAATTGCCTCATGAGTCAATAGATAGTGTGACATCTAAAAAGTCAATATGTGAGTCCAAATAACTCATTGTAAATTTAAAAAAATCTGTGGTCAATTCCAAATATCCAATAAATTGGTCAAAGCAGTCTTTTGTATCACCCCATAAAAAATAAATATCCATGAATCTCTTGTAAAATTCAAAGCTGAAATATGAGGATTATTATTGTAAATATGTATGAATTTCCAATAGACGAGAACAAGATTAGCATAGCTATTGGCACAGGGGGTGCCCATGGTACCCCCCCCCCATTTCTGCTAGTAAACATTTTTGTCGAAGACAGAAATGTTGTTCTCAAGTACCAGTCCAAGCAAAAAGCTGATCAACTCTATCCTGTTTGTATAAAAATTACTAAAGTCCCTTAGGAAGCTGTTAATTGCTGATATCCCATATTGATTGTGTATGACCATAAATAAACTCTGGATATCCAGTGTAACCATCAGAATCGAATCAACTCCAGCATGAGTATCCAAATATTCTGAAAGCATATGCAAAAAATGTTATGTCATTAATTACTGCAGGTGCATTCTTCAATGCTTGTTTAAGTTGATGCTCAACAAATATAGAAACAGGCTCTGTTGCCAATCCATTCCCTAACACTACTGGATGAAGTGTGTGTGTGTGTGTGGGGGGGGGGGTCATCCCTGCATTTATTTACTTTGGGAAGCCGTTGAAGCCTGGAATTATAGGATTTCTAGTATGAAGTAACTATACAATTCCTGAGTAATTCTTTTTGAGGTGAGTAGCATTTTAAGTCCATCATGAACATTCTTAATAATATTTACACTAAATCTGTGTATTTTCTTAAAAGTCTCTTCTTCACCTAGTCGTTGTTTTATTTCAACAAAATAATGATCACAGTTTATGATGAAGATACCTCCCCCTTTGTCAGCTGGTCTTATGATGATTTTCAGTTGTTGCAAGACTTGTGATTCCTCCTTGCTTAAATTGTGAAGATAGTGTCTTGGTTCATTTAGTATCCTGGAGGTCTCCATTTCACAAACCTGTAGAAATGTATCTATAGTTGCACTATTCTGTGGCATAAACATATATTGTTTCTTGACTAGATCAGGGTTCATGTAGTCATCATTCTTAATCGTTATTAACATCAAATTACATCCAAATAACCTTAAGTTCAGTAACACATCACTTAGATTGGAAGCTGTAGCCAGTACATAACTAGGACCTTTGTTTAATAACTAGCATTGTGATTCAGTTAAGTCCAGATCAGATAAAATCACCACTAAAAAAAATCATACATACAAGTATACAAGTATAAAAGTCCACCAGTCTTTCTTGCCACCAGCCCTGGAAGTAAGACTTTCTCTGTAGTTATTTTGGTGGCTACACAAAAGGATCCAATTGCCTTTGTAAGGGAAAGCTAAGTACCCCGTTGGGGATCCTCCCTCTTTTTTGTTATTATATGACTTAAGGGGATAGGTGTTTATTGATGTGACCGAAGTCCAATGTTTGGTATAATTTTCAGCAGAATTCCAGTTGCACAGCAATGCTACTGGCATTTGATCATCTTTTGTTAACATCTGTCAGTATGTTGGTGAATGAGGTGGATGGACTGCAGTTCTTGATGTCTGTTACTGTTTACATACATTTTCTTTCACAGCGCTACTGGAAGTTTGTCCTCTGTATCAAAGTCTCTGTAAGGCTAGCAGGCCAGCCACATGTTGGGCAACATGGTGTGTACCTTTTAAGTTGTTCTGCACCACTTTTAGTGAGAACTCTTTTTCACTTGCACTCTCACTCATGGTGTGGTTCTATAAATAGCTTCGCCAGTCACATGCGTAATTACCCATACAGTAAATCAGTGGGAACTGGTAATACCAGAGTGTTATCATCACGATCACTCTGCTGTCTGCCACTGTTGATAGAGTGCATTACGAGGTCATACTCTACATCATAGCCATCACCTCTTCAATGTGGGCTGTGGCATAGCCACAGCTACACTTCCAAGTCCCAGTCATTATCATCCTATATTTTTTTGCACCCTCCACATATACAGCGTTCATGATGACCTCATAAAGGATATGCACACCTCCAGACTAGTAGCCCAGCGTAGCACATCAGAGATGCTTCAGGTATAACTAAGATGGCGATTCAGGTCATAGCCTGCTATAGATCCCCAACCATATCCCAAGACTCTCATTCCATGTTCCAAAGCACCTTGAAAACTATTAGGGTCCAACCCAACACTCTCATACTGGGTGACTTCAACTACCCCTCCATCAACTGGGAAAACTACTTATGCACTAATACACTTACCTAAAGCTTCCTGGAATTCATTAATTCCAGTGCACTTGACCAGCTCATTATTTCCCCCCACTAGAGGGAAGCAACATCCTTGACCTGGTTATTACTAACATGGGCAACCGTTGCTCGACACCAATAGTCAATTCCTCCCTGGTTAGATCTGACCACAAACTAATTACTATGGAAATCCACATCTCACCCACACCACCAGCAAAGGTAACCACCATGAAAAACTTTTCCAAAGCTGACTTTGGGCTCCTAAAAACAGAGGTGGCTAACTTCACAGCACTCATGCAAATGGAAGATAGGTGCATGACCACCGAATCATACATCGATGCACTATATGAACACGTATATAAATGCATGGAACTAGCCATACCCAACAGAACCAAGGCACTGCCTTTGTGTCTTTCGGCTTTTCCCGGTTAGGGGTCGCCACAGCGGAACTCCGGTCCGCTAATGATTGGCAGTAGACTTTCACATGCTGGCTTGCCAGGCCTAACGCACAGCCTTCAACGAAGGAACGCCCATTCATGCATGTCGACACACAGAAGACACTCTAACTGAGAATTGAACGGGCAACGTCTTACTGTGGGGTGACAACGCTACCGCAGTACCACCACCAAGACACTATTCACCCCAAAAAAGGAAGCCAATCCGGTGGTCCCCTGCCTTTAATAAACTCTACAACAGAAGGAAGAAACTGTTGCAGAAAAATGTTAAGTCCCAAGACTGGAAAAACTCCCGTATTAGCCTCAACAAAAAGTTGAGATTCCTCATCAAAACTAAGGCAGAATTGTGGCAGACACTAAAAACAACCACAAAGCCTTCTACAGTTATATCAAGAATCTCCACGGAGATACACAGATTTGCTTTGAGTTACTGCACAATGGTACCTCCTATACTGAGCCAACAGATATTGCCAACATACTGGCCAACAGATTCAGTGTAATCTTTACCCCCCCCCCCCCCCAAGGACCAATCACAATACTGGAAGAATGCCAAGCACCCAGCATTACTGCAGCACAGGTTAAAGCTGCATTGTCTAAGGCCAAGAATACAGCTTCCATGGGACCTGACAAGATCCCTGGCTGTGTTTTGCATAAACTGCAAAGTGAACTGCCACCACACCTGTGTGCTCTGTTCAATCTTAGTCTCACCTCAGGCTTTGTCCCTACAGAATGGTGCACTGCTACAGTCATCCCTCTCCATAAAAGGGGAGCGACTACAGACACTGGGAATTATAGCCCCATTAGCCTGATGAGTCTGATATGTAAGGCTATGGAGCACATCATCGTGGACCTAATTAACAAGGATATAGGGAATCTCCAAACTCTGAATCCCACGCAATTTGGTTTTGTGAAGAGTAGATCATGCCTGCTCAATCTAGTTGACTTCTTTGAGTCAGTCACCAGAGCTGTGGATGAGGGCAAGGCATACCTCAATCTGGCCAAGGCCTTTGATACCATTCCCCACTCAGGAATTATTGATAGACTCACCAAACTAGGCATCAACCCCCATATCACTAGGTGGGTTGCAAATTGGCTCACCGATAGAACCCACGGTATGAAAGTAGCAGACTCCATATTAGACTGCCAACCAGTCGTGAGTGGAGTCCCACAAGGATCAGTCCTGGGTCCTCTCCTGTTTGGTATCTACTTCTCAGAAGTCCAAGCCAACACGGGGGGACTCTGGCTGACCAAGTTCGCCGACGATTGCAAGCTGGGAGCCATTATTAACTCCCCAAGTGATGTAGACATGCCACAGAAAGGCCTCACTGAGACAAGCGACTGGTGTTGAAACCATGGCCTTATGCTTAATGCCAAAAAATGCGTCGTCATTCCCTTTGGGAAAAATTCAGTTCCCACTAATTGCCACATTGATGGCAGCCCACTGAACACCGAAAGCGTTATAAGAGATCTGTGGACACAGGTTGACAGCAACCTCTCCTTCAACCACCACATTGCCACTCTGGTCAGAAAGTCGTCCTTTGTGGCACATCTCATTACCAAGGGTTTTGCATCTAGGAAGAAATAGGTCATCATCTGTCTCTGTTCTTCCCTCATTAGACTACTCATCAAGTATAATGCCCCATTTAGCATGTACCTCACTAAGCACCTGCAACAGCAGGAAAGGCCACAAAAGTACCTCACAAAGAGGATCCTAGGCCTTAAACACATGCCCTACATGGACAGACTCAAAAAACTCCAGATTTTCTGTCTCTCATATCGTCTATTAAGAGGCAATCTCTGCTTGACTTACAAAGCCATGTCTGACCCAGCCCTGTTAGAAATGTTACATCTAAAGAAATCCCAATCCCTGCATGCCACATGCTCCAGGGACCTCAACCTTATTACCACAATCAGCTGAACATGCTGGAGGGACAGGTTCATAACTCAGAGACTGCTCATGCTCTGGAATAGACTTCCCATACATGTCAAGCAGAGCACCTCACTGCCCCTTTTCAAGAGTAATCTTGATGAGTGGATGGGAAATAGAAAGTTGACCCGCGGTGGTGGTGTTGCGGTAGCATTGTCGCCTCACAGTAAGACGCTGTCCGGTTCGAATCTCAGCTAGAGCGTCTTCTGCGTGGAGACGTGCGTGAATGGGCATACCTTCGTTGAAGGTTGTGCATCAGGGCTGGTAACTCGGCATGTATAAATCAACTACCAATCATTAGCGGACCGGAGTTCCGCTGTGGCGACCCCTAACCGGGAAAAGCCGAAAGAAGACTACTACTACACCAGGGATCACTCCAGTGGCTCTACTTGATAGTCACCACGAACTAATGGCAGCAGCCAGGGCACTTCTGTGGACTAGGCTTGTAAAGGCTCCAGGGCTGTTGGCCTAGTATACACCTATGAACCTATGAGATGGTTTGTTTAAATTTTATTGACCATTTGTTAACTGGGAAAGTCTGACTGGACAAAAAGAAATCTTTTCATTGGAGGTCTGGGGAGAAATGTTCCACAGAATATTGTAAGATGTCCTACGTTATAAAGAATAAAATTAACACAGGATAATTGCAGGACACAGACATAGGATTAAACAAAAACTTCATTAATGTGCATAAACATAAATCAAACACTGCCATATAGTGATATACCTACATTGACATACATTGGCTAAGCACAAGTTAACTTTACAATACAGTAACAGATGTTTGTGAATAATAAAACTGGGTACTTCGATGTGATGCCAAAGGTCAAGTTGAAGTGGAAAGAGAGAAAGTACTGCAGATAGAGATGATTAAATGAGAAGTATAGCAGTTGAGTAGTACTTAGATAAACTTTCAAAAGTGAGAAATGGTATGAGAGAGATTTGTATTTTGAAATAGAGCAAAGGTTAGGAGGCAGACAATTGCAAACAGTAGTAGTAGGATGTAGTGAAACAGTAATTATTAGTAGGATGTTCTGAAACAGAAATTATACAATAAAATGTTATCAATGGTCAAAACCATGCACACTGATTGGGCAAACCAGTCATTGTGCTCATTGTAAAACGAGCAATAAAAACAGGAGAAAGTTCTGTTGGTTCACTTTGTCTACGTTACTAGCAGAGAAATTAAAATTGCTCTGTTGAGTGCAATAATGTAATATATTAAAGTTAAATAAAAAATCACAAATTCGATACCGGGAATGCCTATACAAGCAGTTCCTCGGCAAATGTCACTACCTCTTACCTTATGAATAAGAGATTATGTAGCGACTTCATTCCTCAATTAAATACCAGAAAATAGCAACTTTTATGAAAAAGTGACTGATATGTCTATTCTGTCTGTCTCTCTCTCTCTCCATAAAAACAAAACAAACAAAAATAAATACCAAAGAGACTCTTATGTATGTATAAATAAAATATCTTGTGCAGCCACAGAGTTGAGCAGTCTTTCCCGTCAATACCTCAGACTAGCAGAAGAAAGAGGAAGAATACTGAAGTCCTTTTATATAATGACATTATGTATAAAAGATAAACATTTTTTTCTTAAATAATGTCCGTGTATAATAGCAATAATCCACAACTGGGTGTGGGTAATGTAGGGATTTACCCACGGTTGGCTTTGTTTCTTAAGGTACCAAATAATTTTCACACGAGACCATTCTCCTTTTTTGCAGAGAAAGACATGTATATGGAAGACCAGGCAGTCATAATTCTGCTTTCCCAAACTACAGAAACTAGTAGATTTTGTACACCAAAAAAAAATCACTGACCAAAACCTGCAGTCTAAGATGGTTTAGCACAGGAGCATTGTCTGCATAAAGCAATGTCCAAGTAAGTATTCAGAAGGCAGGATGAATCAGTAATTTTGGAATTGAAGGCAAAAAATGTTGTTGGAATCAAAGAAAAAGGCTCGCTGGAAGTTGAATCAGACCAGGATGAGGTTGTGGAATCATGTTGCTTAACTTTCTGTTCAGGCAACAAAGGTAACTTAGCTGTGTTCAGTTCTGGATACTGACTGGATGGCAGTGGAATTTGGTTGGATGACAAACACATGACAAGTGGTTCTGGATCTGGCTTGGATGGCAAAACGTCATGGGCTGTCACTTCTGGATGGAACAACACCTCTAGTGTGTTGTCTGGTTCTACTGGCAATAAGAATCTATTGGGTCACATGGTCTGTCATGAGTGGTGTTTTGATTATGTTCGCCACAAGGGAGCATCCTTTAGGCATGTGACACATGGATCCAGGTGGGGAATCCCTCACAACAGGTGGCAGTAGCAGTTTTGAGTAAAACTAAGTATGGTCCCTTCCATCTGAAATGGAGTGAATTCCTTTGGGAGTGTATTTTGATGTTTACCCAGTCACCTGAACACAGGTCATGTTCTCACAAGGGACTTCAAGGTTGTTGGACTGCATATGGTACTATACTCTGATATTTCTGCAAAAGGGATTACAGTGATACGGTAAGAATGCATGGTTTTGGTAATCTCTTGCAACTTTAAATTTTTGCGGAGGATGGTGGGCATTCTCATGGGTTTACCCATATGGATTTGATGAGGGGACAATTTCCTAATAGCACTTAGATTAATAGGTGTTTACTAGGCTAACGGCCACAAGGGCTGTTTTAAGCCAAGCCATGCATCCCTTCTGAACTTGTAATACTAAACTACCTGATCTGCGTTCTCTCATCTGAGAAAGGGGTGTTTCAAGTCTTTTTAGTTGAGACTTACTGGCACTTTATCAAGGAGCCTCTGTCCTTGTATATTGATTAGAACCCCACTAGTAGAAAATTATGCAGAATCAGGTTAGTAAAAAGGGATCTCACAGACATTCAGTTTCCTGTTTTCATCCAATTTACCCATTCACATTCAGTTAAAGCTAATGAAGAAAGTGTTAGTAAAGCTTACCTGTAGAGACTTTATACTCTGTAGGAAAATCTGTATAGTTATATCAGAAGTCTGCCTGACAAAAAACCTGTCTCTTTAGGGCCAAGTGGCAGTCTCTAATACGGCAGTACACAAACTGCTTGGAAATCCGAGCAACTCTGCACCAAATAATTAAGGTACCTAAATGACTTTCACACTAGACAGTTCATGAGAGAATAGCAATCTCCTTTATTGCACCGAAAGACATGTCTGTGGGAGACTAGTCGGTCTTAATCCTGTCTCCCTAAACTTTAGAAATTAGTAGATGTTATACATTTTTTCATTAAAGGCATTATTGCAACAATTATTAGACTGCCATGACCAATTAGAAATGAACACTACAGCATTTATTTTGCTAAGATCTCATGACTGCTAGTTTATGGCATTCCACATTAGGCAGATATTCTGGATTCCATGATGGAATGTTCTACTTGGAACAAATCGTATACTTTTCTACCCTGTCAGCACTTGCCACTGTTAGGCAGAATGCAAGTTAATACATGCATACGAAGGACATTCTGAATATTTCATTCTTGCTGTGAAAGCACGTTATAAGTGAAATCCACTCACACATATTTTTCCCTTCTCTGTACTTCTCAACCCTCACAGTTTAATTACTTGGGCTATGCCATTGTGATCATACCATACCGACTGCGGGTAAATCCTGCTGCACACACACCCAGTTGTGGATTATTACTTTTGCTGTAGTTGCTACTAAACCAATAATCCACCCAGTCATGGATTATTGCTAAAGTAGTCAATTGAACAGCAGTTTATGGAGTTTACAGTTAAGACCTTAGCCTGGGATTGTGCAGGAGAATAATCATGAGTTATTTAGGCAATACATTGATTTTTGAAAATTTTCTTTTTTGCTTTTCAGTTTGCAATCACAGTTTGTTTTAAATGTAGTGATAGGTAGTTCCACAGTTTGGAGGCACAGCAGAATATAGTGAGTCACTGGCAGTATTATTAGATTTGGTAGTGAGTAAAAAATTATTTATCTTTAGTTCCATGTCTGTGAAATAATAGTTTTTTTAGTGCCGGACTGTTTTCTGATTTATATATTAGATTATGGGCAATAAACAGGTATGCATATGTCAGATACTGTGGGTGGCACTAGCCAGTATAGTTGTTTTGAGTTTTATTTAACATTTGTTGACCAGGAAAGAGTAACTAGGGCAGAGCCTATTTTCAGCAGAGGCCCAGGGAGAAACACTTCAAACACACATCTTTGGAATGTGGGAGGAAACTGGAGAACCCAAGGAAACTGTGAGAATGCAGGGAGGACATGCAGACTCTGCACAGAAGTCACCCAAGCCAAGAATCGGACTGGAGAGCCTCTTGCTGTGAGGTGACATTAACCTCTGCATCACCGACAGTGAGTGAAGGGTTAAATTGATCTGGTACTGATTCATGCCAGAAAAATCCAGTTGTCAATGTAATAAAAGTTGACACTGTTGGGACTGATACTAAGTCCTGTAGAAGACTCCTGCTGGTAAAATAATGAGTGGTCATTGTGGATTGTTCAATAGTTAAGAATATAATAAGGATTGGAGACTGACAAGTTAAACGCCACTAGGTAAGAATGCACCAAGAGAAGTAAGAATAGAAACTGAGGAAGAAATAGACGAATCTCATACTGAAGGAAATGGCAGTAGTGCGAGTCACAGTATCCTGCATGGCTTCTGGAACCTATTTTTCAATTCTGAATGAGGTCTCTAGTTTTATTCTGCTGTACAAAATCAGAGAGCCTGTTAAAAACGCATGTGGAACTCTAATGACAATGAAAGTAACAAAACAGCTGAAGAAGAGAATGAGGGGAAAGTGATTTTCAGAATTAATAAGCAAAGAAGTCCCACTCTCCACTTCGCACTTGAATATTGATGAAAGTAATACTGACTTGGTTAACTTCCAAATATGCCATGTCAGCTTCATGAAGGTTCAGCTGAGGTGGTGGCTTCACGTTCTTTTTCTTGCTGGGGCATAATAGGGGCACAGTAGCTAGCTGGTGGGGCACATAGAACATGTACAAATAGGGAAAAAAACACCAACCATAATCCATTGTTAAAAGGCCATTTCCCTATGAGAAAAAAAAAATAGTGAAGATATTGTGGAAGCATGAGCTAGTGTAATTGTTGCAAATCCTGGCAATGCTCACTACACAGAAAAAGTACAAATTTTTCATGTTCAAGGATTATGTTCAGATGAAGTCTTGGTTTGCTACAGTGTGGAAAGTCAAGGGTATGCCTACCAATATAAGAGAGGTGGAAAAATTTCATGCACAAAGACATTTCTGCATCAGTAGAAAAAGAAAATGTCATTAACCCAAATTCAAAATCATAAAATCTGACTTTGTGCATTGCTGCATACTAAGGAAAATTATTTTTAAACAAATACATCACATTTCGCCATTATTCAAGGTAAAACGCACTGCAGACACAGATGAGTAACAAAGTAGTTTAAATGCCTGTTAGTTCTTTGAAGTTGAAGCAAGAGTGGTCAGTTAACAACTCCTGGATGGCAGTAATAGTTTTTATGTTAGGAAGAATGTGAAGAAAAGAGTCCATCAGTACTCGGGCTAAAAATTGGAAGCTTTATAGGTTCATAGGTTCATACTAGGCTATCTGCCCTAGGGCATTTATAAGCTTAGCCAGAGTGTGTTTGGCTTTCGCTACCCATTTTAAATGAATTTTGCTATGCCCTTTTTCGAGGTTAGTATACTGTGGTTCAGCTGAGGTGGTGGCTTTTAATCTATATGGCAATTAATCTATATGGCTTCTCCCAAATAATCTCATCTCCAACCAGAATTGGCAACACACAGCAAAAAGAGAGTATGATTGACTGGATACTTATCAAACAACTATACCACCGGCACCCTCCCCAACGACCTTAGTGATCACCTTATCACTTACATTATAAAGCACAAATTTGCTTTTACCAGGCCACCCATATATAAACTTATCAGAAATAAGAAAAAGTTTAACCCTGAGCTATTCCTAGCAGAACTAAAAGTCTGCAATTGGTCGACCCTATATACCCTACCCTTAGCCGAAAGTGTGTCATACTTCAATGACACATTCCTAAACATTCTTGACTCCCATGCCCCAACCCGTCTAATTAGAACCAGAGACCGCATAGCTTCCTGGCTAACAAGAGAAACCAAAGCAAAAATTAAACTCCGTGACCACGCTTGGAAAACATGGAGAACTACCAAAACTCCCCTAGACCGTATTAAATTTCAACAGCTTAGAAACTCCACGAAATCTGACATTGCTAGAGACAAAAAACACTACTTCTGCCAACTCCAGGATAAACATCAGTCTAACCCAAAAAAGTTCTGGGCTGCATTCAAGAACCTCCTACATCCTGGTAAATCTACTACCCCAACGACCGACCAACTCTCTAACAAAGATCCAGAGGAAGTTGCCAATACCTTTAACATTTTTTTCACTGAGACCATCCAGTCCCTAGCCAATCATCTACCTACTTCCTCCCCACCCTTAACCCGACCTCATGACTCACCTCCTCTCACCTTTAAACTTCAAACAGTATCTACCTCCTATATTCGTACCCTAATAAAAAAACTGAAACGTCCACCCTTGCGGCCGATCGCCTCCCAGCGGAATACTTACAATTAGCATCGGATGTCATTGCCTATCCCATATCAATATTGATTAACAGATCCATATCTGAGGCCACCATCCCCTCAATTTGGAAAATTTCTTACATCATCCCACTTCATAAGGGAGGCTCCTCCATGGAAACCTCTAACTATAGGCCTATCGCAATACTGTCTCCTATA
This sequence comes from Protopterus annectens, assembly GCF_019279795.1. Lineage (NCBI taxonomy): Eukaryota > Metazoa > Chordata > Ceratodontiformes > Protopteridae > Protopterus > Protopterus annectens. The sequence continues at coordinate 340,187,663 of NC_056730.1, read as the reverse complement.
GCTAAGATATTGGAACGGTGTGTTCACAAACAACTCCTTCACTACCTCACCATCAATAATCTTCTCTCTATTACCCAGCACGGCTTTTGCCCCCATCACAGTACGACCATTGCTCTCCTCTCCTTTATTGACTCAATTAATAGCAACCGCAACAAAAAACTTATATCCTCTGCTCTCTTTCTTGACTTATCAAAAGCTTTCGACATGGTTAACCACCAATTATTGCTCCACACCCTGCAAACCCTTCATCTTGACAAATTAGCACTAAGCTGGTTTAAGGACTACCTCGCTGACCGGCAGCAAGCAGTCCAATGGCAAAATAGTCTATCTCAACTGCTGTCCAACAACATTGGGGTCCCTCAGGGCTCCATACTTGATCCCCTTCTTTTCTCTGTTTTTATAAATGATCTTTACTCTGTTATCCCCACAGCCACCTGCATTCAATATGCGGATGACTCTACCCTGATCTGCTCTGACCTTTCTCTCCAGAAACTCCAAGCAGCCACCCAACAATGTTTTGCCACAGTCGAAAAATGGTTCTCTGACCTGAAACTCATTTTAAACCCAACTAAAACCAAGTTACTTCTATTCTTCCCCTCGCCTACCACTCCTTTTGCACAGGAACCCCAACCTGCGAATCATAGGACCTTCTTTGTTGAATCCTCTAATGGCACCATCATAGAGCCAGTCTCCCACACCAAACTATTAGGTATCATTATTGACCATAAGCTCAAATTTGACATGCACATTGCCCAAACCATTAAGTCAGTTAACAAAAAATTAGGCTCAGTGTACAGAATCAGGAATTGTCTAACTCCTCATGCAAAATTAACCATTGCCCGTACTCATCTCCTCTCCACACTACTATATGCCTCCCCGATATTCTCCTTCCTCAATAAACATGAGCTTAACAACCTCTCCACTACCTACCATCATATTGCCAGATTCATTACAGGAACACCCTACCGTACCCACCATTGCGTCAACCTTAAGAAACTTGACTGGCTAGAACTGCCCAATCTCCTCAAATTTAATCAACTCATTGAAGCATTCAAAATAATTAATCAACCCGATAAAACCCCAGCTCTGTCCAAAATCCTGACCCCCTACTCCAACTTAAGCTGCCTTCGATCCGCAAACAGTAATCAGGTATTGACTATCAAATCAAATAACATGGGAGGTGATGCTCTCTATGCTAACTCTATTGGGAAGCAATGGAACTCACTCCCAAACAGTCTTAGACTCATGACTTCACTTAACCTATTCAAAATTAATCTCCAAGAAATACTTAAGTCCCAATGGTTGTGCCCATGTCCAAACCCAGATTAAATCCTACACGTCCCATAGCTCCTCTTCTCTCTTCTCCCTTTCAAGTGATTATATTGTATTTTTTACTTCCTTAACTGTACCCATGTCATGTGACCAATTTTACAAAAGTTATGTTCAAACTACTAGCATATATATATTGATGTCTCCTGTTTCTGTTGTTTTATTAATGTCTTCTTTTATCTTATTGTATTGTTATAATTTTCCTAAATTTGGGAGCTTTTCTCCCCGGGCCTCTACTGAAAAAGGATATGTATCCAGTTAGACTAGCCCGGTCAACAAATGTAAAATAAAAATAAAATAAATAAACTGTGCCTCTGTCTAACAGTGACACAGAAGTGATACCCGGGTAAACCTACGATCTCCCGGCCACTCATCAAGATTCTTCTCGAAGAGACACAATGAGGGACTCTGCCTAACCTGGACTTGGATTTTATTCCAGAGTGAAGGGAGCCTCTGGGTTATGAATCTGTCCCTCCAGCATGTCCTATTTATTTCAGTGCTGAGGTTCAAGTCTCTCGAGTGCGTAGCTCGATGGGATTTGAATTTTCTGAGGTGCAGCATGTCCATTAATTCCGGGTTGGACATGGCTTTATACGTCAGGCACAGATCGCCTCTGAGCAGGCGGTATGCCACTGAGTAGAGCTGGAGTTTCTTTAACCGGGCAGCATATGGCATCTGTTTGAGCCCTTTGATCCTCTTGGTGAGGTACTTTTGGGGTCTTTCTAGTTGCTGCAGGTGTCTGGTAAGGTACATCCCAAAAGGGGCATTGTACTCAATTATGGGCCTAATGAGGGATGAGTAAAGAGGCACGATGATCTCCCCTGATCTAGATGTGAATCCCTTCATGATTAGGTGGGCTATATAAAATGTTTTTCTAACCACTTTGGCCACATGGTTGTCAAATGAGAGATTGCTATCAACTTGAGTCCCCAGGTCCCTAATTACTTCTTCCGTACTTAATGGATTACCACCAATGTGGTAATTTGTGGGCACTTTGTTTTTGCCAAAGGGGATGACTATACACTTTTTGGCATTTAGCTTGAGGCCATGGCTCTGGCACCAGTTGCCTGTTTCTATGAGGCCCTTTTGTAGGATGCTTGTGTCGGCTGGAGAGTCTATTATGGAGCCCAGTTTGCAGTCATCTGCGAACTTGGTCAGCCACAGTCCTTCCGTGTTAGCCTGTACCTCCGAGAAATATATACCGAACAAGAGAGGTCCCAGGACTGAGCCTTGTGGGACGCCACTTGTAACTGGTTTGGAATCTGACATGGCTCCAGCAATTCTAACCATGTGGGTTCTGTCCTTGAGCCAGTTTGCAACCCATTTAGTGACATAGCGGTTTATATTTAAGCTGGTGAGCTTATCTATAATGCCCGAGTGGAGTATTATATTGAAGGCTTTTGCAAGGTCCAGGTAGGCTGTGTGGACCACCTTCCCCTCGTCAATGGCCTTGGTGACTGTTTCAAAGAAATCGACCAGGTTTAAGAGGCAGGATCTGCCCTTAACAAAGCCGAACTGGGTAGGATCCAGTGTCTGTAGGTCCCCAATATCTTTATTTATGAGGACCATGATGATTTTTTCCATAGCTTTGCAGACCAAGCTAGTCAAGCTTATGGGGCGATAGTTTCCAGGATCTGTTGAGGCACCACCTTTGTGGAGAGGGACCACTGTTGCTGTACGCCACTCTTTGGGTACATATCCTGTAGTAAGGCTGAGATTGAACAGTAGTTTTATGTTTGGGTTTAGTTCTTCTTGGAGTTCATGTAGGGCGCAGCCCGGGACACTGTTTGGTCCCATTGATACTGTGTTTTTGCTTTGGAGAGGGCGGCTCTTACTTGAGCATCTGAGAAGTCAGGGGGGCAGCACTCTGCTGGGATAGATATTTGCCCTTTTGGTGGGGAAGAGGGGGGAGAAGTTTGCACTGAACCTGTCAGCTAGGATGTTGGCAATGTCTGTGGGTTCGGTGTATTTTTTGTCATTTTGGATTAATTCTGAGCATATCTGGTAATTACCACCCAGGTTCCTAACATAACTAAAGAAAGCCTTGTGATTATCCTTAGTGTCCTGTGCAATTTTTCTCTCGAAGCTAGCCTTAGACTATTTTATGAGTGCCCGTAGTTTTTTGCTAATACTGATCAGAGATGCCTTCCCTTTTTGGGATTTTGATCTATCATGTAGTAGCTTCCTCCTTCTATTGTATAGTTTGTTTATGGCTGGGGTCCACCAGACAGGACGCCTAACTTTGGAGGATTGGATCTTGGTTTTATTTGGGATTGCATGATCCATGCATTCCTGAAGTTGTTCATAGAATGCGTTTATAAAGGATTCTGTGGTCTGGGCCGTATTTTGCACAGGCCCGGGGGCTTTGAAGGATTCCACCTCGGTTTTGAGGAGTGTGAAATTTGCTTTAGAGAAGTTTTTCACTGTGGTTTTCTGGGCAGGGGCTGGGGTCAGGATGTGAATATCTAGTGAGATTAGTTTATGGTCTGATCTTACCAGTGAGGGATACACTTCTGGTCTGGAGCATAGAGTCCCCATGTTGGTGATGATCAGGTCCAGTATGTTTTCCCCTCTTGTGGGAGTGGTAACAAGTTGTTCCATAGCATTTGAGTTTATAAATTCTTGGTACCTTTGGGCTAGGGTGTTGGAGCTAGAGTAATGCTCCCAGTCTATGTTAGGGTAGTTGAACTCACCCAATATAATGGTGTTTGGAGAGACCTTCATATTTTCCAGTGTTCTCAGGAAGGCCGAGTGGGGTTCCTGGGTTTGGGAGGGTGGTCTGTAGCAGGCTATAAACTGGAAGGCAGTTTTACCCACTGTTAGTTGCACATGGATAGTCTCTGATGCTTTGTGCTGTGTCACCAACCTGGAGGTGTGGGTATCTTTGACGAATATTGATACTCCCCCCCTTTTGTGGTTCGGTCCATGTTTTGGGGCCGAAAAACATGGTATGAGGTATAACCTGGTAGTGCTGGGGTGCTCTCAGGAGCCTTGAACCAGGTTTCTGTTACTGCACAGATATCGATGTTCTCCATGCTAAGGAGAGTTTCGAGTGCGTGCATCTTGAGGTTTAGACTTCTGGCGTTGAGTCGCATTACTCTTAGTTTCTTATCCCTTGTGATACCTATGGAGTTGGGTTTGTCTTTTGAGCCTTGCCTAAAAAAGGCACTATGGTCGAGGCAAGAGCCTTTGCCAGTATCCGAAAGCCCAGGGGTGACAGGTGCAAGCCGTCCCTAGCGAAGCATCATGGCTTGTCGAGCATGTCATCCCAGGCAGACAGGCATTGGATCCCCTTTGAATGACACCAATACTTAAGCCAATTGTTGAAATTGATCATCTTGTCTTCATATTGTGGCATCATTCTTGGTGAGGGTAAGATGCTACTCAAGGTCAGGGTCATACCGGCCTGGGCTACATGCTCAGCGAGCTCCTCTATGTCTCTTTTCATGTAGTCCAGGGAGGTATGTCTCAGGTCATTCTCACCAGCATGGACAATGACTGAATCATATTTGTACTTGCCTTGGAGTGACCTGAGTGCTTGTGTTATGTGGCGGATCCTAGCGCCCGACAGGCAGTTCACCGTGACCTTCTCCTTGTTCAGCCTGGTGAGTGGGATGTCAGTGTGTCTGACGATAGTCACCTATTGCAAGTGTATTAGGTGTGTTGTTTAGCCTTAAGGGCTGTGACTGTTCGGCACACTGGCTTTGTGAGCTATGTGTTGCACGTGTTTTGTTTTGGGGTAGCGGTTGCTTGGGTGTCTGCTTTGGAGGTCTCTGCTGCTTAGGCAGATTTTTATTTAGAGCCTCCGAGTATGTTTTTGTGTGTTTATGTGTTTAGTTTGCTGTCATGGTAGGTCTATGTGAGACTGGAATTGTAGTGAGTGTGGTTTCCTTCTCCTCCTGACTGGTTACGCCAGTACTGAGTTGAGAGAGCTTAGCCTCCAGTTTGGCTATATGGTTGCATCTCTTACATGTGTTGGAATTTGTTGGGAGGAGGAGAGGGTTGTCTGTGTACATGAGGCAGTTGTAACATTGCCTCAAGATTCCCAGATTCACCAGCTGGACCGGAGAGGAGATTAACAACTGACCTTTGGACATGCTAGAATAATATTGGGAATTCCTTTATAATTGAAAAAAAGGGCCAATGGGGAACAAAGTACTCAAGGGGAGTTTGTGAGGGTGTAGTGCTTTTAATTTTTTAGTGCTGACTTATATAATTGCTTTAGTGAGCAAGTGCCAGTCTTTAGAGTGGGAATATGGTGTTTATTATGAGAACTAGATCAGTTCTAAGGGAAAAAGTGAAGAGCAGACTTTGTGGAGCCGAGAATGGTTTAAACCCAATTAAGTGGTGCTGCGCTATGCGCAAAACCGCTCTAAAGCGGGTTTTATACAGGGGGACTTGAAAAAGCTAAAAATTGGCCCAAAACGGCCAATAGACTACCAGATTCTTGTGCTTGGAACACTCTTCCAGGGATAGATAAGCTGCTCCAAGCTCCCCACTGCCACTGGTGAACAAAGAAGCCTCCCTTTATCCAAGAAAGGAAATGGGCAACACAGGAACTACCAGATTCTTGTGCTGGGAACACTCCTCCAGGGATAGATAGGCTGCTCCAAGCTCCCCACTGCCACTGGTGAACAAAGAAGCCTCCCTTTATCCAAGAAAGGAAATGGGGAACACAGGAACTTTCCAAAAGTCCAGAATACAGCAAATCCTGTATTTGGACTACTCTAGGTCAGGAAAGATGGGAAACAAGGATAATTTTTTTTTTCTTTTATGCAACAAACAGCAGAAAAATGCAATAAATATGTAACACAGGCTAGCGCACTTGAGTGTGTAGCCTCAACAGGTAAATGCAACAAACAGGACAAACTTTAAATTACAAGCGCAAAAGCACACTAAAGCTGGCTTTAAAGCAGGGGGTTAGAAAGAGATGGGAAATGGCCCAAAACGGCCAATAAGCTACAGGTCACTGGGCTGGAACCACTCCTCAAGGGACAGATAGGCAGCTCAGAGCTCCCCACTCTCACTGGTGAACAAAGAAGCTTCCTCCTATCCAAATAAGGATATGGGCAACACAGGAACTATGACACAGCCCGGAGATCAGCATTACCTGAAGACTGGACTATTCTAGTTCAGTAAAGGAGGGAAACAAGGATTTTTTTTTTCTACCAAGTAGCAGAAATTAGGTGCAGAAACACAGTAAATGCTTTAATTCGGCTAGAGCACTTGAGTGTGTAGCCTACCAGTTAAACTAAGCAAAAACAAACTTTAAAAGTGCAAAAAACTCAGAAATACAGGCAGGAATGCAATAAAACAACTTTGCAGAGCTTATTTAGTTAAAGAAACAAAGAAGTCTATATATACAGAAAAGCAGCTAAAACACACAAACACTTCAGATGCAGTGCACCCTAGAGCACTTGAGTTGTAGCAATATTAAGGCAATGACCTCCAAGATGGATGCACATTGAGTAACCGCTTAATTCTGGATCTCACAATGTGAAAATAGAAACTCCACAGAGAAGTCCAGTGGGACGTATGTGTTTCTGGGTACATTTCAGTAACTGGCTAGTAAGTGCACTGCCTGGATGCCAGAAGAAAAGAAATACAGAGGACCTGAAGGAAAGTCAGCAAGAAAAGGTTAGGAAAAACACTGACTGGGAAAAGTACTATAGCTGTTCAACACAATGCATTGCAAGCTCCAGACATGACTTCCAGTAGTAACGTAGAGGAAAGTGTAAGACCACTGCACACAGACCTGGTTAAAATAAACAAAGCACTGATGAAGTATATCAGCTCAAATAACAAAAGGTTGGAGAAAATGAAAAGCTTTAACAGATATTCCAGATGTCGAAATGAAGAAAAGGCTGGCTGAATATGAGACTGCTCAGATGCATCAAAAATAATAGAATTAGAGTACAGAGCATGTAGGGAAAACCTGAGATTTTCAGCTGTACTAGAGAAACTGGAAGGAATAGACTCTATTAATTTTATGAAAGCACAAATAAGCAACTGGAATGGTATTCCACAGCAGGAGCTGTTAATTGAAAGGGCACATTGCGTGTTTGCTCCAAACCTGTCTATGAGAAAGAAACCTATACCTTTAGTAGTAAAGATGCAATCCTACCAGCAGATGGAGTTAATTTTGACAAAACCTGTGGCAGAAGGACAAAGTGCTAAAAGTGAGAGACAGCAGAGTGATTGTGGAGAATGATTACTCGCTGTACACCAGGACGAAAAGGAGTACATTTATTCCACTATTCTAGGAATGTTGAGAAGCAGACCTGAGATTCAAACTGCTATACTCAGCTATCTTAAAAATATCCCTGGTGGAAGAAATCATTCTTTGGTAAAGAAAATGCTAAGGAGGAGTAAGTGAGCTGTGAAACAGAGATTCCGCTTGTTGTTCTAATAACAGAGACCACAAAGAGACTGTGCCAGTGAAACCTTTTCCAATCTTTCAATGGAAAATGCTAGAGAGAGCATGAGAGTTGACTAGAAGAGTTGAGAGTACATTGAAAATGAAGCAGAGACAGGATTTGGGAGATGGAAATGAATAAGAATAAAGCCATTATCTTGGAAATTGACAAATGTGGGAGTACAAAGCTATAATTATATTTGTGAATTCTGATGGAACAAGAAAATCTGGAAATATTGGACTTTTTTGGACTTGTGACAGTCTAAAGCATATGCCCTACTTCATGTCATTAATGTTCTAAAAGATACTTAGTGGAGGGGAAGAAGAGGGAGAAAGTTAACTATCAGTAAAACAAATTGTGTCTTAATAGTACTATTTTATAGTGTATGATTTTCTTTGCATGCTATAAAGTAGTTTTTCAGTTATTTTTTTAAGTGTAACTATTGTAAACAGGTGCTTCTTTTTTATCTCCTTCTTTCTTTCTCCTTATTCAGAAATGTAGGCACTGCAATGTAAAAAATATTCTGGTTAAAAGAGCATGACAAAAGAAAAAGTAATGTCTTTTCTCATTCTTGCATGGGGGAATGACTGGATTAAGGCCCTTTGCTTCATCTAGTAACACGTTTTAAGAGAAAGCGGCTAAATGAAAAAGAATATTGAATATTATAAGGCTTTTTTCTAGCAAATAAATGTATGCTTGGTAGCAGTTCTGTGTCTGGTACACCTGTCTCAATGGCGACAATCTGATCAAGAGAAATTGCCTGGGAGATGATGCTTTCTGAAAGCATTCATGTGTTTTCCCAGCTGGTAGAGCTATAAAGATAAGACAAAAACCAAAGAACACTAGGTAGAAACACATGCTGCTCCATGTGTCTTAACATGGATAACCTTCCTTTTAGGTTACTTCAAGTTTGTGAGTGTGGCAGTCAGTTTGGGATATTTGTTCCTATTAGGAGGGTAAATTTTCAATATTTGAAGATGTACATAGTTTTGTGTATTAGTATTAAGTGAATATGTTTTAGGGGTAATGGTGGTGTTTTTTTTGAGGATTTTCAGTGAAACAAAATGTTTTCTAAGATGTGACATATGCTGAAATGGATTTGGTAAGAAACAACTGTATGAAAGCTCAGCTTGCCAAAAACTGAAACTAGACATTTAACAAAAAAGCTGTTATACATAAAAGGTGGGGATAATAACTTTTTAGTACAGTGATGCTTTATGTAATGTTTTTAAATGTCAGTGGTCTCGCAGATGAATAGAAATAAAGAAACAGTAGTAAACTATATTAAAAATGTAGAGTGTGAATAGCTGTGCTACAGGAGACACACTTGGAAAGAACTGAATATGTGAATTTGATAAAGAAAGGTTTTTAGGATGGTTATTCAGCAGAATACCTGGAACAAATGTAAAGTGGAGTACTTCTATTAATTGCAAGAAGAGCTCCAATAGTGATAGAAGAGGAAAAAAAAAGATAATGGTAGATTTGTAGCACTAAGGGGCTACTGGCAAAGGAGGTGGATTACACTGGCATGTATTTATATTCCACCTAAAACTAAACAACTTATTTTCCTTTTCAAACCATCACCTCAAATCTTCCTTCTCTATCTCATCCCTAAACAATACAAATATTCTGGCCAAGCTGCACACTAAACTACTTGGCATACTCCTAGATGACTAAATTTGATACCCATATCAACAACTGCATCAAAAACCCACCAGAAAATGGGATTGCTATACAGAAAAAATACTTCCTTACACAAGAATCCAAAGTATCCCTTGCCCAGGCCTACCTCCTTACCACCTTACTTTATGCTGCCCCCTATTTTCACCAACCTCCAAAAAAATCTCCTAAACAAACTTGAACAAACTTATAATAAAATTGCTAGATTTTCCACAAATCTTCCCTATTGCTCACACCACTGCCTCTCTCTAAAAAAACTAAACTGGCTAGAGGTCATTAACCAACTCCTACTGCCTCAACTTCACATGACACACTCATCTTGCTACGACCCTTAGCTTGTCCCTCTTTAACAACTCTCTTCTCCCCATACATCTCCAACTATGAGTTTTGTAGCTCTGACCGACACCTACTCCATGTTTCAAAACCCAGTAAAACTTTAGGTAAAAGTCTTTATAGCCATTCAGTCTCCACATCTAGGAACAAGCTTCCTCTCTCCATCAGATCCCTCCCTAATTCACTCAACTTCAAACCTGCTCTAAAGGACTTCCTACGGAACTCCTCGCCCTGCACCTGTAAACACCCTACTTGAAATATTCCTCCTCCCCTACCCTCTTCTCCCATCTACCCACTGCCTCTCTTTCCTCTATCCTAACCCCCGCGCCTAAGGTTTCTACCTTCTTCTTCAGTAATCTATGCAACCAGCTTCATAAATACTCTGTAGTTCATCTTACAACTCTCACTATAGCCTGTCCTGAACTTAGCCTGCCTCTCCCCCAATTTTCCTAGACTCAACTCTATGCTACAATTAGAACCTGCCTGTCTGCTAGTCCTTCCTTTCCTCTTTCAACTTTTCCTTAACATTCAACTACATTTCAACTACATGTTGTTGTAAAATTTTTAATTGCACCTTTTTTAAGAATGTTTAATCATAATCTACAGTGGATATAAAACGTTTACACACCCCTGTTAAAATGCCAGGTTTTTGTGATATAGAAAATGAGACCACAATAAATCATTTCAAAACTTTTCCCACCTTTAATGTGCCCTATAAACCTGTACAATTCAATTGAAAAACAAATCTGTTAGGGGAAAATATAAAAAATGCACAATAAGCTGGTTGCAAAGTGTGCCACACCCTTAAACTAATACTTTGTTGAAGCACCCTTTGATTTAATTACAGCATTCGGTCTTCTTGGGTAGGAGTCTGATCAGCATGGCACATCTTGACTTGGCAATATTTGCCCAGTCTTCCTTGCAAAAGTGCTCCAAATCTGTCATTGTTAGGGCACCTCTTGTGCACAGCTCTCTTCAGGTTCACCCTACAGATTTTCTATTGGATTTAGGTCTGGGCTCTGGCTGGGCCATTCCAAAACTTTAATTTTCTTCTAGTGAAGCCATTCTTTTGTTGATTTGGATGTATGCTTGGGGTCATTGTCATGTTGTAAGGTGAAATTCCTCTTCATCTTCAGCTTTCTAGTAGACGCCTGAAGGTTTTGGGCCAAATGTGACTGGTATTTGGAACTGTTTATAATTCCCTCCACCTTAACTAAAGCCCCAGTTTCAGCTGAAGAAAAGCAACCCCAAAGCATGATACTGCCACCACCAAGCTTCACCATGGGTATGGTGTTCTTTTGGTGATGCAAAGTGTTGTTTTTGCGCCAAACATACCTTTTGGAATTGTGACTAAAAAGTTCAACCTTGGTCTCATTAGACCATAATACATTTTTCCACATGCTTTTGGGAGACTTGATGTATTGTTTTGCAAATTTTAGCTGGGCCTGTATAGTTATATGTGTAAGAAAAGGCTTCTGTCTTGCAACCCTACCCCATAACCCAGACATATGGAGAATATGGGAGACTGTTGTCAAATGTAGTACACAACCAGTACTTTACAGAAATTCTTGCAGCTCCTTCAGTGTTGCTTTAGGTCTCTTGGCAAACCCCTGACCAGTTTTCATCTTGTCTTTTCATCAGTTTTGGAGGGTCGACAAGTTCTTTGCAACGTCACTGTTGTCCCATATTTTCTCCACTTTTTAATGACCATCTTCACTGTGTTCTATGGTATATGCAATGCTGTGGAAAATTTTTTGTACCCTTCTCCTGACTGATGCCTTTCAACAATGAGATCCCTTTGATGCTTTGTAAGCTCTCTGTGAACCATGGCTTTTGCTATAGCAGGTAACTGAGTAAATGTCAGGAAAATTTACTAGGACAGCTGAACTTTATTTGGGGTTAATCAGAGTCTCTCTAATTGATGGCAGGCATGTACCCAAGAAGACTGAATTTGTAATTAAATCAAAAGGTGCTTCAACAAAGTATTAGTTTAAGGCTGTACACACTTATGCAACCAGCATATTGTACATTTTTTATTTTTTATATTTTTCCCCTAACAGATTTGTTTTTCAATTGAATTGTACAGGTTATAGGTCACATTAAAGGTGGGAAAAGTTTTGAAATGATTTATTTTGGTGTCATTTTTTTTTACATCGCAAAAACCTGGCATTTTAACAGGGGTGTGTCAACTTTTTATATCCACTGTATATCCTCACTTTTTGTTTTTGTCTATCTGTATTTTTTTCTCATTTTATACATATGTAATTCACTTTTCATCAGTTTTGGAGGGTCGACAAGTTCTTTGCAACGTCACTGTTGTCCCATATTTTCTCCACTTTTTAATGACCATCTTCACTGTGTTCTATGGTATATGCAATGCTGTGGAAAATTTTTTGTACCCTTCTCCTGACTGATGCCTTTCAACAATGAGATCCCTTTGATGCTTTGTAAGCTCTCTGTGAACCATGGCTTTTGCTATAGCAGGTAACTGAGTAAATGTCAGGAAAATTTACTAGGACAGCTGAACTTTATTTGGGGTTAATCAGAGTCTCTCTAATTGATGGCAGGCATGTACCCAAGAAGACTGAATTTGTAATTAAATCAAAAGGTGCTTCAACAAAGTATTAGTTTAAGGCTGTACACACTTATGCAACCAGCATATTGTACATTTTTTATTTTTTATATTTTTCCCCTAACAGATTTGTTTTTCAATTGAATTGTACAGGTTATAGGTCACATTAAAGGTGGGAAAAGTTTTGAAATGATTTATTTTGGTGTCATTTTTTTTTTTACATCGCAAAAACCTGGCATTTTAACAGGGGTGTGTCAACTTTTTATATCCACTGTATATCCTCACTTTTTGTTTTTGTCTATCTGTATTTTTTTCTCATTTTATACATATGTAATTCACTTTTATGACTAATTATAAACATTGTAACTTGGAGGTTTTCTCCTCAGGTCTCTGTTGAAAAAGGGCACTTGCCCAGCCAAACTAACCCAGTTAACAAATGGCAAATAAATAAATCAAATAAAAGTGCTATAATGGAGCTTAAGAAAATTCTGAGAAAAATAATCCGCTTTCATCAAGGAATTTTACTTAAAAGGTGGGGACTGGAATTTGATTTGCAACAATGAAGATGTGTTTGGGGGCCCAGAAGGGAAAGTATAGCAAATGAGGGTAGACACTTAATTCATGAAAATATTTGGCACTGAAGATTTGAATTCAGTACTAGAAGTCTGGAGTGAATTTACATATTATTCCCCAGGATACAAAAACTGGGCTAGGCTAGACAGAATTTACATTTCACAGGAACATGTGCACTTAACTATTTCAGTTTGTGCCAATAATAACTAAAATAAAATCACAGGATAATGAAATAAAAATGAAACACTGGTGATATCCCATCTATCTGTTGAACAGAGAGGAATTTAAGGAATAGATAGTTGCAATTATTCTGGTGCTTTTAGGGAAGATAGAAATTTTTTTCTGAAAATATAGCTAGGGAGTGGAATATAGCTAGGGAGTGGGATAAAATTAAAGTGGAGTTTAAAAATAAGGTGGAAGTAAAAGAAATTGAGGTATGGTTAAGTAACAAGAATTATTTAGAAGGACTGACAAATGTTACAGTGTTGCAGAGTAGTGGGAATCTCACAGAACAAGAGGAGGGGCAATTTCAGAATGATAAACAGAAAATAAGGGATTACCTCAGTAAGTTTATTAAGATTGCTGTTAAACTGTTTTTGATAATAACTCTAGAGTACAAAATATATTAGCACAATGACCCAGGCAACAGAAAGAAAGGGCCATCACCAAGCTTAGGGAGGCTATAACAAGGAAGATAGCAATATATCCTATAGAGGTATTGGAATTATTTCGGAAATTCTATTAAAGTTTGTATAAAGCAGAAAAATATGGAAATCAAGAAAAGGTGCAAATGGAAATGTTTATGGAGAAATTAAATATGCCAAAGTTAGAGGTAGATTAGGCTCAGTTACTAACAGCTAGGATAGGAGAGGATGGTGTTCTTGTGGAAGTTTGGAAGCTAGGAGGGAAAAAACTGATAAAGATTTGGAAGGCTTCGTTTAACAGTATTTTGAGAGGAGGAGAAGTACCAACATCCTGGAAAAAAGCTGTGGTAGCTATAATACCTAAAGAGGGTAAAGATCCATCAGATCCAGCTTTATACAGCCCCATTTCAACTAAATCTTGATAAGTGTTTGTCTATAATGGCTAAAAGATTGGCAGAAGTGATGCCAAAATTGATAGATATGGATCAATGTGGATTTGTGGAGAGGTGGCAAAAATTTGACAACATTAACAGACATTTATGATCCAGAGGAAAGCAGAATGTAAGAAAGTACCACTGTTGTTGGGTCTTGATGCAGAGAAGGCATTTGACAGAGTAAGCTGGTGCTTTATGAGCAGGGCAATGGAATCATTTGCATTCCCTGATAAAATTGTAAGGTTGATTAGAGGCTATATAGGATCAGAGATGAAATTAAAGTAGCAGGTTTTTCCCGATAATTTCTGCTTGAGCAAAAGAACCAGGCAGGGGTGTCCTCTTTTCCTTTTTTTATTTGCATTCTATTTAGAACCATTGGCAAAGAAGATAAGGGACTCAGAAATCAGGGATGTAATTGGTATGGTAGTCAAGAAAAGCTGGCTGTATTTGCAGATGATATTATTTTATACCAGAGAGATCCAGAAAAGTACATTACAGTGTTGTGGAACATTTTGATGGTTTTATATCATTTCAAGATACAAAATAAATGAAGCTAAAACAAAGGCAATAACAGTAAATTATGTACCCCGATACAAATTGGTTCAGCAATATCCATATTTATGGAGACATGATAAAATGAAGTATTTAGTGTGAGTATTGATTAAAAATGATTCTGGTGAGGCAGTTAAGGATATGTGGAAAGAGACTAAACAAAAGATAATACAGAAACTTGAGAACTTGGAAGCTACGTTATATGGATATGGATATGGATAGTAAGATACAAGCAGTTAAACTTTTAGTCCTTTTAAGTCTTACACACAGGTCAGGAATATTTTCATCAACCAGAGGAGAAGCTCTGGATAGTAATAAAAGAGCTGAATAATGTTATGTGGGAGGGGAAGACAGCAAGAGTTGAGTGGGATAAGCTGACTCTTCTAGCAGAACAAGGCAAATTGGGATTACCAGATATGAAGGGGTATTTCAGAGCTACACAGTTAAACCTATAATTCAAAGTGGAAAGGAATGATGACTAAACAGAGGGGAAGCTCAAGAAACAAGGAGGGACTGGGATTTTGGATGCAGACCTTTAAGAAGAATATTGATAAAGTAGCAGAGAAAGTATTCTAAGAACTAAGTCATCACAGGAATGGAGAAAGGAGATTCTGCTGATAAGGATGACTGAAATTAGAAATGCAGACAATAGGCAAGAGGGGGGCTGGAATTTATTGGAGAAAACTGGCAAATGAACCAACGTATTAGGAGCAAATAACTAGAGAGAGAAAGGTAATAGAATGGGAAGATGCCAACAATTTATTTGGACTGCAGGTTAGAGATCACCTTTCCTGTTAAGGATTGACATCAGAGTAGAGGCAAAGAAAGAAATAGTGGGGTCTTAAATGAAAGACCAGCACTGGTAGAGCTTTTAGTAGAATCTACAATAGAAGCTGATGTTAAAAAAAATGAATAATTTAGTAGAGCATTTAAAATATTGCATGACAACTTTAAAAATTAATCAGAGGAGGTCAGAAAGGATTGGGAAGATAGACTGGATAAGCAATATTCAAAGTAACAATGGGGGGATATATGTTTGTCTCCATGCAACAAAATGTAGAAGATTTAAGATTTTTGCTTGGAAATGTTTACATAGAAAATACCCCTACTAGGCTCCAGAGAATTTTTCTTGGGGTAGATGGCAAATATTAGAGGTGTGATGAGGAAGCAAGAGGTAATTGGGAACATATTTTGTGGAATGAGTTGGCAGAGTTTAAGGATTCTCTGCAGACTACTCTTTCAGAGATGCTGGGTGAGCATATTGGTGTAACTAGGAAAATGATTTTTCTGAGCTATGATACAGAATCGGAATTGCCTAGATGTAATAAGGCGTTGTTGAAGCTAATTATATGGTGGCTGCTAAAATAGCAATTACTGTAAAATAGAAATCAATGTCTAAACTAATTGTACTAGTAGTGAATATGGGTCTATATTAAAAACACGAATGTTTACTTACCCGAACACCTAAACACTGACACATATTCCGCAAACTGCAAATATACCGAACGCCCTAAATCACGAAATTCAAAAACTCGAAATGTCATAGTTGTCCCATCCTACCGCCCACTACATACTTACCTACACAAGCAAACTAAATAAACCACATACATACACTAACCAAAACCCTACTTCTAAACCTAAACTAAACCCTACACTAAATCTTGCATATACCACCATTTATGCACTTAACTTAACCCGCAACCTAACCCTATGGTTCGTAACTATCGCACACTTACCTTAAAAAGCTATATCCAAACAAACTAAATAATCCACACACATACACTTAATAAAACCCTATTTCTAACCCTACACTGTCTGATATACATTACCATCTATGCATTTGCCTTAATCTGCACCCTAACTCTGAGGTCCGTACCTATCGCACACTTACCTTGCAGAGCTATACCACAGAAGGGCCAACCATGACGATTCAACGTTTTGGATTTTGCGCTTTAGGACGTTGATGTTTTAGCAGTTCGATGAAGACGTGTCGGCGTTTAGGTATTCGGGTAAGTAAATGTTCATGTTTTTAATTTAGACCTGTGAATATAGTAACAGAGATAAAACAACTGGAATGGGGATCTTTAGAAAAGGGTAGGAGCAAGTTTCCTAGGAAAACATGAAATTGAGTAAACAATGCATACATGGAGGAATGAGGTTTAAAAGAAGGTAGGATTTGAATGAGCTATGTAATGTTTGACTGACAGTAATTGGGTAGATTATAAGTGATGTATATTGTTTGCAACTAGAATTGTGTCAGTATGGTTTGTGATGTAAAATGTTTGCAACCAAGATTGTGTCAATATGGTTTGTTTTCATTTGTATAAATTTATGATTGCTTAGGTCATAAGTGATAATTTAATAAAGATGTTTCTTGTTTAAGAAAAATTGGAAACAATGCTAGTGTATTTTGATGAGAATTGGCAAGTAGTGTTAAAGAAGTAAGAGCTGCTCTGAGAATACAAATAAAAAATAGGTCTCAGGAGCTATGCAAGATGCTGTGACTCACACTAATGGCATTCTGTTTACATAGAAGTTAAACAATACATGTCTTTCTGTTTAGCATGTTTGTGTCTTTCAGCTTTTCCCGGTTAGGGGTCGCCACAGCGGAACTCCGGTCCGCTAATGATTGGCAGTAGAGTTTTACGTGCTGGTTTGCCGGGCCTAATGCACAGCCTTCAACGAAGGAATGCCCGTTCACGGATGTCGCCACACAGAAGACGCTCTAGCTGAGAATCGAATGGGCAACGTCAAACTGTGAGGCGACAATGCTACCGCAGCATGTCTTTCTGTTTGGCATGATTGGTATAAATGGGGCTTAAAGTGGATTCTGGGAAAAACCTCCAGGATCACTTTACAGCAGCTGGTCCATTGTTTTTTTTTTTTTTTTTTTCAAACATAACCACTTAGTGATTCTAATACATTAGAAAACAAATATGAAGTTATATGAAATAACTGAGATGTAGTGGCATCCAAATTTATTTTTAGTTTTTGTTGACCAGAGGAGACCTGAGGTAGCATTCATACTAACTACAGAGAATTTGGTCTGTAAACAGGGGAACTTCTCTGCTGTTCTTGGTAAGTGATTTGTGATGTTTTGCATCTACCTGGCCTGCCATTAACTGAGGCATATGGGGCCTTGGTTTAACATCTCTTCCAAAGGAAGTGCAGATGCCCCCTTATGCTGCGCTGCAGTGTCAGTATTGGAAAACTAATCCAAGTACTTGGTGTGAGAATAGAACCCACTACCTTCTGCACCAGAGGTGTCTGTGCCACCTGTTAAGCTACTGAGACTGCAGAAAAATGTATAATAGTTTTCAAGTCCCCTCTAAAGAAAAAGGATTGAGAATGACAAAAAGTGTACCAAGCAATTGTGGTAACACCTATTAAACTAATTTGGATCTGAATATTTTGGGGTAGCATCATGTCGGTTAACTTACTTGCTCAAGAATTCTGGATAAAGCCAAATTAATTGCTGACAAAAATGGACACATTTTGAGTATTATTTGTGCATTTGTTAAACAGGAAAACCCAATGGAGAAAGTGTTCTTATCAGGGGTTACCGAGGGCCACTATCTGGTTAAGTGACTTGCTCAAAGTAGCAAAGGATTCAAACCCCGTAGCTTTGTCTATAGGAAACAGCTTGCTAACATAAGTGCCAGACAACACCAAATCACTTAAAGTGATAGAACAATAAATGTTGCATAGACATAACATTCTTTTGAGTATTAAAAAGTATGAAACTCGCTGACTGGCATTATTGTCTGATATTAATCCGTAGTAACTTATCAGAAAAAGGTTAACAAGGTACAAGGCATAAATATGAGGCAAAATCAGTGATGTTCTGCAAAAGCAGTGACAGATAAGAGGCAAATTATTCTAATTCACTTAAAAAGTGAACAGAACGCAGGTTTTGAATCAACATGCACTTTTTGAACATTTAACAATAAAACTATGAACTCTACATCTAGCACTTATGCCTGACTGTAAACCTTAGTGATTTTAACTCCGTGATTTTTCAGAAAATGAAAACACACATGAAGGTCTTGCAGTTAATGTAGCGGATTAAGAGACTGATCTCTTAGTTGCTTCCTGTAATAAAGGGTACAGTATTTAATGTTTTTTTTCTACCTCCGTTTGCCTTTTGTGTAACTTTGAGCAGGTCTGATAACCAGACAGTGTTCTGTGGTTGCTTCTTTGCCTGGTTTAAAAGATAAAAAAAAAGTGTTTTCTGATCAGTAAAAGCAGAGCTGGATTGTGATCAAATGGGGCCCTGAGCAGGGCAATGGACCAGACCCCCCCAGCAGCCTTATCAATAACATCCCTTTACTTCTCTCCCCAGATAGGACAAAACACAAATTTGTCAGTGTACATACTATGCACTTTTAAAATGATCACAGCGATTTCGATTTAATTTAAAATTTTTATTAAAAATCAGTAGAAACATTGAGAGTTGCATTCGATGGACAAAATGCTGTCACACTAAAACAGTGTGAACAACAGTAGATTTATCTTTCTCTTTGAAACTTACATTTATTGAAAATGCATTTGGCAGTGCGTTAAACTACAATGGCCATCCAGGGATTCATAGTGAAATAGCAAAGTGTGAAACACTAATTAGGAGCTATATTGGAAGGTGCATGAATTCAAAAAAACAAATGTGCAATGAATTTGCTAACAGCTTGGGGTAGTCTACTGAACACAAGTGTCTCTTTTTCAGGGGGAGACTAGGAGTACTTTCTGGTGAAGTGAATCTTTCATACTCACCCTAGACAGATAAAGGTTGATAGAATTGAAAGCTGCTCATTAATTAACAGCGTATAGCCTTAATTCATCTGGACTAAATACCCCAGTGCCCCCTTGTAGGTCTGCCCCTGTCCATCTGGGAGATGAGATACTGTGTAGATTGGAAGAGAGTATAGCAAGAGTAGAAGGGTAAACAAGGGGACAGAACAGTAGCCCTTTATGCATATACTTTGAACCAAGAAATATCCTGTTATTTAGGGCAAACAAAGGCAGAGTGAAGACTTTTAGAACACTTGTAATGAAGTTAGCATATTGCCACGTTTTGGGTGATCATTTAGGACTAGATAAGACAAAAGGTATGATTTTAGCTAGATTTTAATGGCCTTGTTTTTATGAAGGGCATAGAAAATTTGTCTGCAGCTTGCTCAGAATGTCATAGTGCAGAGTCCAGTCCAGAGTGTAATCCACGTGATACTTTTTCCTATCATGGAAGTCCCATTAGAATGAATAGCAATAGGCATTGTTGTGCACTTGTAAAATTAAGTAAAGACAGTCAGTATATCCTTGTAGTCATTGATAATGCATCAAGATTTCTGGAGGCAGTACCCAAAAAAGAGTTAATGCAAAGTCCATAACAGACGTTAGTATTTTTTGTTTTCTGGAATAGGAATTCCCTGAGAAAGTCTTTTTGACCAAGGCACCACATTTATATTCAGAGCAGTGAATGAATTCTGTCATTTTTTAAAAGTGAAACCAGTTTTAATAAATCTTTTGAGAAATTTTGAACCAACTTCTTCCGTATCCGCTCTTTGATGTAAATGAGGTACCCCAAACCACAACTGGATTTACACCATCTGGACTGCTATGTGACAGGCACCCCAAGGCTTGTTTGGTATAAGAAAAGAAACCTGGGAGCTTTAAAAGTTTGAAAAATCATTTTACAGACCAGCCGGGACAGATTATAAGAACTATACAAACGTACAGAAATGGGACACACAACAGAGAGAATATAACAATTACTCGCCTCTCAGATTTCTGACTAGGGGATGAAGTACTTTGGTTAGTACCCACTTACAAAGGGACAGAAATCTTATGAAATTGTAGAAAAAAAACAGGTGAACTAAATTGTAGAATGAGGCAGCTAGGAGGAAGGAAACCAAAACAGGTAAACCACATAAATTCTCTGGAACCTTGGGGAGGAACTGAATTTTCTGTACTGACTTCTGCTCAGAGGAAGTTAGGTCCCCACAGCATGCTCTGAAGTCAAAATAGTTTAGATATTATTGTTGCAGAAATAAAAAGTAATATTTCTACCCTTGAATAAAGACACATTTTCAGTTATTTGGCAGAAATAGCTCAATTCAATGCAACATAGAAATGGTTTTCATTGAGAAAGTACATTTGAATCTATAACAAATATTGGGATCCCAACATCAAGCAATTAAGGGAACGGGAAAGGCATAGCTCAGGTGTAGGTGTCCTAGAAGAATACCAAAGTGAGTGCAATAGCCCCATTGCCTGATGGATCTGGAATGTTTTGCAGTGATGTCACACATTTCTAAATTCAATTCATACCCTATGTCCCGAGTAGACAACCTGATTGAAGAATTGGACAAGTCAATGTTTTTTGCCCACATTGGACCTAACCAAGGGCTGTTGGCAAATTCAGTAGTTCCAAAATTTAAAGAAGACATGACATTGTCCAGACTAGATGCACAGTTACATTTTAAAGTCCTGCTTTTTGGTCTGAATGGTACACCTGGTTCATTCCAAAGACGGACAAAATTCTCCATACCTGATATGCAGCAGCCTACCTAGATGTTGTTGTAACATTTTCTGAAGAGTGGAAAGGCTATGTCCCTCGGGTTCAAACTGTTTTCAATTCTCTGCATCCAGCTGGGATGACTTAACAAAGCTAAGTGTAAATTAAGCATGGCAAAAAATGTAGTAAGCCAAAGGACAGAGAAGCCAGAGGCTGAGAAAACTCAAGTAGAAAATTGGCCCATTACAAACACTGAAAGGCTTGACTAGCTTTTATTGTAAATTTATTCCTAAGTTTGCTACCATTTCTTGGCCCCTGTCAAATTTCGAAGTGTAAGACTTATTTGAAGGTCAAGTTGATGTTACAGAGCAGGCTGCTGGACAGCGAAAAGATATGCATTATGCAGAATCAGTATTGATGGCTCAAGATTTTTCTAAGTAATTCGTAGTATGCACAGATGCCTCCAAGGCAGGCATGGGTGCAGTCTTCTCTCAGGATGTTCACTGCCATCTAAGCCCCATCTATTATGTCAGTAAAAACTCAGCATTGAAGTTATTCAGCTATATGTAGATATCTTGTCAAAAACTAGGTTCAAACCACCCCGAAGTAGTCTGTTGAATAGGAAGTTTGTCATCTAGTTAGGTTAGGAGTTTTGTACAGTTTTTCTGTTTGCCATCATAGCTGCAATCCTGTGAGCCTTATATCCATATCTGGCCACAGATTAGTATCTTTTGGTGCATTACACTGAGTAGTAGTAGAAGCAACATTTTTATGGCATCACGCAAAATAAGTCTTCCTCTTTGTTGGTCGTCTTGTAACATCTTGAAATATGCCTTTGTAGAGAGTTAATTTCTGTATCTGTTTCCATGTTTTTGCAACAATGTTGTAGGTTCATATTGCAGTACTTTGTATTGCCTCATCATAGCATTTCATTTTTCATGTTTTAAATGATCATTTTTTTCAGTGTTGAAGGGACTTCAAAATATGAGTACAAGTAAAAGTGGTATGGGAGATGTTGGGATCCTTGCCCCTTTTTCATTAGTGTATACATTTTGCATTGCAAGAAACTCCTGAGCGAGTATACACATGTTTATATCGTGTATTCAGTAATTAGTTTTTTGCAGTCAGGACAGAGGAATTGTGTTTAGAAATATTGCTTTTCATGGTATCATAATACAACTATTTAACCATACCATATATTTAAAAAAATCTTTCTCAAATTAGCTGCAACATGTGTTCTGAAAAGTAAAACTGCTGTTAGAAGACAGCTTAGCATGTACACTGGTGTTTGAACATTTATTTTCAACTGTCAGTTGATCCCACCCCAATATTGCTCCACCCTTGCAGCTCATTTGCATTTGCCATGCATTTAAATGTTACTGTTGAGCATTACATTACATGCTGTTGTCCTCTGCCTTTTATATTTTATTTGGTATCTTTGCAGTATTTGCACAGACAATTTTTTTGCATTTATTCTATGACTTTATTTGTTGTATAGCTAGGTCATAGCTGAAAAAGAGCCCCTGTGTCCAGTCTGCTTACCTTTTAATTAAGTAAATAAAAATATGAGTTGCACTTGTCAAAACGAATTTCATAACATTGACCATTTTCTTGCTGCTAACATTTTACTTTGTAGTAGTATATGTAGTGGATGGGACTTCAATTTATGATAGAGGGCTGCTAGCCCAGACTATAGTTGTAGTAAAGGGGGCATAGTTTTAACCCACTTGCTTTGTAGTCCAGATAAAAATGCATATTTGTAACAGACTGAGAATTAAATATTTTCATCTTTTAAACGGGTGCCTTCTTTTTACAGAGCATTTGTTCCTTTGGATGTACCAACCAGTAAAAATTCCACTGAGTGGGAGAAAATGAAGTCTTTGTTTCAAGAACTTGGAAGTAGCCGTAAGTCAAGGAGCATTCTTACAACATTTTATTTTGTTGTGTTTTAAATTGCTGAGTAGCACTGCTAGGGCAGAATATTTAAGATGCTTTTCTATGAAACAGTGTAATTGTATTAATACCTGTAGAAATCTGAACATGCCATTTCTTGGTTAACCTATTTTTAGGCAAGTGAACTTGATCAAGTGGAGGGCACCTTTTCAGCCATAACCAATAACAGCAATAAACAAACATAATAGATCAAGCATATAGAAACAGCCAATATCAGACATGATACTTTTCAGACCAGTGAACTTGTACATAAAAAGATTCAGCAGTAGCATGCAACAAATGTTCATGCAGTAAAATTATTTCTGCCTACAGTAAGGACTGTAAGCCAACGACTGGTCAGAAACCGGCCGTTTTACTTGTGAAAGAAGGGCTGTAGCAAAGATTTCACTGCTTACCCATGTGTAGCAGTTGAACTTTGCAACCTACAGTGAGTATATTTTTAATTGTGGAGAAAAACTGCTGTTTGGCTCTTATTGAATTTCAAGTTTTTGAGCAAAAGCAAGAAACTGTTTTTTCAATGCATTCAGGTGAGTATTTGGGAGTTGTAATGAAAAGAACTGAAGGGGAAGATGTGGAAACACTGTTTTACCATTCTGACTTTTTTGGACCTCAAATTATGACTAAACTGAACAGTGAAAAGAGGGGTACATTTCTTACAGCTGTTGGCATGAAGTTTACAGCACTATGTCACCCCTTCTACCAGATTCAGAAAAGGCCACATCAGTGGTTCACACATGGTGTATAGCAACAGATCTTTCAACAGACAGCACAGATGCTGTGAGTGTAGTGGTGGGTCCCATGATGGACTTCCTCCAAATTAAAGAAATTCTTAGTTATTCATTAACTTTTTGCAGCTGTCACATGAGGTGACTCTCCTGACAAGCCTCACCAGGACCCACATTTATTTATTAATTTATGTCATTTTATTTATCCTTTGATTGGGTTAACACTTCTAGGCCAGTAGCCTGTTTTGGGAGGAGGGGACCCAAGGGGTGATAGAATGTCCAGGGGAAATTTGGCCAGGGCATGGGGGAACTTCTCCATCTTTTCTGATTACTTAATGGAGAATGACCCAGGAACTATTACAGAGACTGTAGTTCCATCCATCACTGAGAGAGCAATTCTGCACAGAAATGATGTAGATGGTAGTATTCTGAATAAGTTATTATTTTACCAACTGAAGGACGTGATAACAAGGTATCTTAAATAATGATCTTAGAAGACACTAGACCTGAAAATGCTAGTTCATGGAGTATAGTAACAGAAACTTTCCGCTTGCAGACAAGACGTTTACAGCTTCTGTTTCTGGTCAGTAGGATAATAGTTTTTCCAGTCCTGCAGGGGAGAGAAGAGAGTGTTCAGGCAAGCCAGTGTTTCACTGAGAATGAAGAGGCACTCTTCTGCTGCAGCTGTGGAAAAGAGAATGGTGACTGAGACATTCAGCAATCCTGTTATTCACATTAGGACTAATGTTTGTTGTTTGTCTTTTGGCTTTTCCCGGTAAGGGGTCGCCACAGCATAACTCCGGTCCGCTAATGATTGGCAGTAGATTTTTATGAAATGCAGAGGTGCCAGCTCGACGCCCAACCTTCAACGAAGGCACGCTCATTTATGCACGCATGTCTTTCGAACGCTACCCAACCGCGGGGAGGACATGCAGACTCCACACAGAAGGCAGTCCCAAGCCAAGCCGAGAATCAAACAGGAGAACCTCTTGCTGTGAGGTAACGCTATCACCGTACTAATTGGTGCATACAGAGGGACACAATTATACAAAATTTTAATTAAAGGTGTTGTAGCCGTAATATGCTTTGATGCTGAAAGCCTTGCAGACTTTTTTAATCCCTTATAGGTTCATGGGTAGGTACTAGACTATCAGCTCAAGGGCCTACGTAAGCCTAGCCAACAAGGTTCTCTAGCTTACGCCACCCAAGAAAGTTATTTTCCTGTGCCACTGTCGAGCAGAGAAACAGAAGTGATCCCCAGGGTGTATTTCCCATTTCCCATCCACTCATCAAGATTTTTCTTGAAGAGTGCTAATGAAGAACTTTGCTTGACATAGATGGGTAGCCTGTTCTAGAGTATGGGAAGTCTCTGGGACAGGAATCTATTTCTCCAGCATGTCTTGTTTATTGTGGTGACAAGGTTTAGGTCCCTAAAGTGTGTAGCTTGGAGGGATTGGGATTTCTTTAGGGTGTAGCATGTCCAACAGCTCTGGGTTTGACATAGCTTTGTAGTCAGGCAGAGATCACCTTAGAGTAGATGATATGCTACAGAGTAAAGCTGGAGTTTTTGAGACGGTCAGTGTAGGGCATCTGTTTGAGGCCAATAATCCTCTTTGTGAGGTACTTCTGTGGCCTTTCCCGCTGCTGTATATGTCTTGTGAGGTACATTCTAAAAGGGGCATTGTACTCTATAATGGGTCTAATGAGTGTCGAGTAGAGGGGAACAATGACCTCTTTTTTCCTGGATGAGAACACTTTTATGATGAGGTGTGCCACGTAGAAGGACTTCCTGACTATTGTGGCGATGTGACTGTAAAAGGACATACTACTGCCCACCTGGGTCCCAAGGTCTATCACACATTCAGTGTTAAGTAGACTGCTGTCTATGTAGTAATTCATGGGTTTTGAGTTTTTACCAAAGGGGATGACAATGCACTTTTTGGAACTGAGCTTGAGGCCATGACTCTGACACCAGGCATCTGTCTCAGTGAGGCCCTTCTGTAGGATTTCCACATCATTTGGGGACTCAACTATGGCTCCTAGTTTGCAGTCATCTGCGAACCTCTTTAGCCAGAGGCCTTCTGTGTTAGCCTGTACTTCAGAGAAGTAGATACCAAACAGGAGAGGTCCCAAGACTGAACCCTGTGGTACTCCACTTGTCACTGGTTTGAGGTCAGATTTGGAGTGTGCAACTTTTACAGTGTGGGCTCTGTCAGTGAGCCAGTTGGCAACCCATCT
Organism: Protopterus annectens; assembly: GCF_019279795.1. NCBI lineage: Eukaryota > Metazoa > Chordata > Ceratodontiformes > Protopteridae > Protopterus > Protopterus annectens. The sequence goes on along the minus strand of NC_056730.1, from coordinate 340,161,706 downwards.
TGTGACGTAGGGATTTATACCTAGTTTAGTGAGTTTAGCTGTAATTCCAGAATGGGGGATGGTGTTGAAAGCCTTGGCGAGGTCAAGATAGTCTGTGTGAACCATTTTACCCTCATCTACGGCTTTAATGACTGCCTCAAAGAAGTCAATCAGGTTCAGGAGGCATGATCTACCTTTCACAAACCCGAACTGGGTGGGATCCAGAGTTTGGAGGTTACCAATGTCTTTGTTCATGAGTTCCATGCTGATATGTTCCATGGCCTTGCAGACCAGGCTCGTCAGGCTAATAGGGCAGTAGTTTCCACGATCAGTGGTGGCCCCCCCCTTTGTGGAGTGGGATAACTGTTGCTGTACACCATTCAGTGGGCACAAAGCCTGATGTGAGGCTATGATTGAACATGGTGGGGAGCCAGTTCATTCTGAAGTTCGTGTAAAATGCAGCCTGGGATGTTGTCCAGTCCCATGGGTGCTGTGTTTTTGGCTTTAGAGAGTGCAGCTTTTACCTGCGTTGTTGTGATTACAGGGACACTGCATTCTTCCTGTATATACTTGGCCTGTAAGTATTTACGTACTTTTGCAGATTGTGAAAAAAGGAACCTTGTGTTAATGTCTGGCAGTGCAGAGTACTAAAGCTTCAACCTGCTAATGAGCTGATTTCTATGCCCAGAATACAGAGTTTGATTCCTTCCACATTCATTTTTTACTGTGCGAGTCTGAGCAAGTCACTGAATCAGAGAATGCTCCTGAGTCTTCTGTTCAGTGGGCTTACGCAGTCAAAAAATAAGTAAAATAAGCTAACAGAATACATAACTATTTCATTTCAGGCTTATATTTAAATCCAAAATGCCCATTTTCTTTGTAGTTCTGTACACTAGATGTTGAAATGGCTGGTATAGAGCATTATAGACTTGTAACTCTGTGTTTATGATAAATAAATCTGTTGATGAAAGTGGAATTTGGAAAGGAGAGTAGGAAGTGTGAGTTTATTTAAAAATTGTGAATAACGAATGCGCATTTAGCAAGTGTTGGGTGCATTTTTGGGGGCATAGTTAAACCCTGCAATGTGTAGGGCAGTCTAAAACCTGTTTATTTTTTGACAGAAGTCATAACATGCTATTTAAGAATGTGTGCTGAAATTTTGTGAGGGTCTGGAGTGTTTGATTGACTCTTCTTATAAACACCATGAATGCATGGAGGCAGGACAAACGTATGCTGGATTTTTTTCTCCGAACACGGAAGAGTCTGTATTAGTTAGCGAAAACAAGGAATGGCAGGGGGTGTGTAAAAGAGATTAAGGAATTGGAATGAGGTAGTGAAAAAGATGAAAGTTTACTACAGGGTCAAAGAGTGAGGGGGCACTATGTCTATGCAGTTAAAAGAAGCATATGTAGTAGAGATACTCAATACCTTTGGGGCTTTAGACTCTGAAGATTTGGGAGAAATAGATTAACTGTGGATGGGAGAGGGGTGGCTGAAGTGCATAAAGGAAAGGAGAAGAGCAAAGTGAAAGATGTCTAGTGTTTCTATATTAAACTGTAATGTTAGTAGCATTTTGGGGAGTTTAAGAAGGTTGGTTGTACTCATGTGGTGCAGACCTTGTATTATGATATTAGAATATTGATACACTGTCTTCCATAGTTTTAAATGATACAGGTTGAAAAGTTGTTGTGGGTTTGGTTGATTTAGTCTTCTGACATGGACACATGCCCAGAAGTCTTAGTATTATACAAATGACACAATGTTGTGGTCAAGAATGCTTTGCATGCTAAGCCAAGAGGAAGTCTAATAATGTGTTTGCTGTTGAGTAATACATATAGGTTGCTAATAATATATGCCAATGCATAGTATGAGAAGAGATGTGGGCTGTTTAGTAACTTGAAAAAAATATGTAAATGAATATGGTAATTATACTTTTCAGAGATCTGAACTGTGACGTGAGATATAGGTGTAAAAAAGATGTTAAGAGACATGAAGATATGTCAGGAAATGATGCAGTCTGGAGGTTTACAGGTAGTAAAGAATAGGGGATAGAAGTAATAGAAGTACAAAAGATGTGGCTTAGGACAGAAATTTTATTTTTTCAAACTTTCTGACAGAAGTAGAGGGCGGGGTAATAGGTTTACAGACCAATGACATTACAGGGAATATTTGGAACAGATGTGTGACTAAATTGGCATTACAAGGAATATTTGGAACAGATGTAACTAAATTGCAAATGGGGAAAGGATTTGAGACTTAGAATGGATGGACACTGAAGAGTGGCTAGAGAGGTAATGGACTCGGAGCAGAATAGACAGATGCAGAAAAGATGAGAGAGATGAAAGTAATGCATTATGTGAGGCACATTCCACTGTGAAGGATTTTTATAATGGTGCATAGTGGGTAGCGTTTAAACAAAATATATAAACCTGACTATTCAGGAATGAAAGGGAATGCTGAAAAGAAAAAAGGAGATGTGGTGATTTGATGTCAGATTATATACAATTGTTGGATAGAAGTAATGTACAAATATTTAAGACTGAGTAAACTGTTTTACATGCTGATGTGGAAGGAGTAAAAATTTCTTTGAAATCAAAAACATGCAGGGAAGAAACTGAGAAATTATGCTTTTCCTTGTCAAAATGCTGAAGAGAAGGGGAAAACCTTTTGTTATTGCCCAATAACGGGAAGGAACAGACCTCTCACATGGAACTTATTAGGGTTGTTTGTGAATATGTCACTTTTAAGTATATGAATGGTAACTCTTTTTGACCAAGAATGTGGACAGGTACATAGAGTAAGTAGGGAATTTAGGGAGGTTGTAGACAAAAATTACTGTAGAAGAGTTTAACCAAGAACTGAAAGCTAATATAGATAGTGTGCCAGGGGAAGTCGGGATAGAATATTGCTTTTATAAACATTTCACGGGTAGGCAGAAAAGGTTAGTGGTCACAATTATGAATAATCAGCTTGAGATCAGAATGTAGGGGGGGACATAAGTGGCAACATTTATGGTAAAAGGGAGTTAGGAAAGATCTATGGAATACGAAACCTGATTATAGGTTATTTGAGATGTTACAGAAAAGAATGAAAGGTAGGTACTGGGAAGGATTTGTGATTTCCTTACATGGTGTTCCTTCGCGAAAATTTCCAGTCAGTTACTAGGAAACACAAGTAAAATAATGAAAGGATATGCATTAGTTAGTTAGGGGATATGGGGTAGAGGAGTATATGGAATCTTTTTTTTTTTTTTTTTTTTTTTTTTTATAAAATGTAGTAGTTTTAAACAATTTGTAGGAAATGTTAGACAGGAAATATGGATTATGACATTCTGAAGTATGTCCATTCGGTTATTATGGCTGTAAAAGGATTGCTGCTACACCTAAGTTGGGTAAGCTGGTATTTTTTTGCCCCTGGTTCAGATGTAAGGAATAATGTGTAATAAGCAATTGATGCTCTTAAAAAAATGTGATTTTGGTTGTGGCAAAAGGGATCGGCTGGGGGAGAAATAGTTTTTCTTGCTACAGTGATTCTGTCCTATGTATGTAAATGTCTGCCTTTTTGAGATGTTTCCATTTTCTATACAGTATACAGTACTGTTACAACATAGTTTTTGTTGTGTAATAAGTTATGTTAATTAAGATCTGTAATCTTTTTTGATTATTGCCATTGGATCTTTTGCAACCGAGTGAGCTACCAACAAGTCGGGCAGATGGGAACTCTCTGTCATCCAATCAGAAGTACATCTCCTTGTAGAATACTGTAGTGTTAGTACTGGAAAATTAATCTAGGCACCTGGTCTAAGAATAGAACCTATAGACTTTGATCATCTAGCATCAAAGGCAGGCTTGCTATGTGCTGAACCACTGACATTGATATTCCCTCTAGTTAGTTGCTTGATTTCTCCAGTTCTAGTGATGGCCAAGGACGCATTTTAACCTGTGAGGGTTATTCAAATCTTTATTTCTGCCTTGAAGCCCAGTATCTGGTTTACATAAAGAAGAATATGGTTTTATTTTTTTCAGTTTAGGCCATGGGTAAAGGGTGGGCTCCTTTTATGGCTCCAGTTCCTGAAGCTGTAGACTAACCTTGTTTAGATTTTTGAATTTTGCTTGAGCTGTTCCTCTGTCAGCTTTCTTGCAAGGGTTTTAGAATTCTTCCTTCATGTTTCTGAAATCCAATTTGTAAAACTTTTCTTAGAGGTTCTTTTCTTATCAGACCGAAGTTTAGACAGCATGTTCAATCTTCATTTTACTCTGCAGATTCTCACTCCCTCTGCCCATCCTTTTTGAGTGAGCTTTCCTGACTTGAAATTTCTTTCTTCGAAAATCCTCTTCTTGGTAGCCATCACTTCAACAAGAAGAATATCTGAGCCTGAGACCCTGTGTAATAATCCACCATTTATGGTCTTTCACAAACCTCCGTTTATCTTGCAGACTAATCCCACTTTAATGTCCAGCATTGCTACAGAGACTAACTTAAATCATGCTACTACTCATCCAGTACTCTTTCAAAACTACTTAATAAAGGTGAGAATTTACTGCACTTTATCAGCATTTAGCCACAGTTATACTTCTACCAGTACAGAATAAGTCTTCAGAAAGTATTTACAATTCAGTGCTTTTTAACAAAAAGTTCAAAACTGTTTCAAAATTCACTTTGATAAGGTGGTTGTCTGAGTACATCAAATTTTATGACAAATGCAATAAGGTGTTGCCAGCTTAATTTACTATTTATTCCAACAGGGCTAGGTAAAATTCATTAGTGGTCAGCTGACAGCCCAAGCCTTTATCAGGTCTGCTGTCATATATATGTGAAGCTGTAGCTTGGGCTTCTTTCATTACTTTTGCAAGATACTGAGTGATGTAGTGGTGCAGCGGTTAACATTGTTGCCTCACAGCAAGAGGTTCTCCAGTTCGATTCTTGGCTGGGGTGCCTTCTGTGTGGAGCTTGCATGTCCTCCCTGTGTTCACGTGGATTTCCTCCGGGTGCTCTGGTTTCATCCCACATTCCAAAGACGTGCATCTGGAGCATTTCTCCCTGGGTCACCACTGAAAATGGGCTCTGTCCCAGTTGGACTTTCCCAGAAAACAAATGTTAAAGTAAATTAAAGCTGGGATGTGGTCTGTAGGTATCGCTCTTCCTTTACCGCAACAGATATTTATCATTCACTCTGCCTTTGTGGTGCATGGGCTCTGTGCCTGCACAAACCCATGCTGGCAGCATTCCATATCTCGGAATTCCCTACTCTGACTCACTGTGACAAGGGATTGGCAAAGCCCCTCCCATAAAGGGGAAGCCACACCCCTGTTACAGGAAGTCAGTTATTCAGTCTTTTAGTGCCAGCTGTAGGAATCACACAGTTTAATCTCCTCAGCAGCCTGCATTGGTGGATTACAGCTTCAAGATTTGGGTATGATCCCTTTGGGAACTTCCTGTCCTCTTTATTATTATGTATTTTTGATTTCTTTGTTTTATTAAAAAATATAATATATAATATATGTAGTATATGTAAATATATACATATCTTTGCATATGTGTGTATGTGTATAGATATATGTACACACACACATAAATATAATATGTACGCACGTGTGTGTGTGTCTGTGTGTAACTTTTTATTTTGATGTATGTGCTATATTCTATTGCTGTTAATTCCAATGGGAATTCCAACTCACTGCTGTATTGTTTGCATGCATAATACTTCTTTTAAGCAGTTGTTGGACTTTTCTAAAGTGTTTTATGACTTGTATTGAGAAACTGAAGATGTCCTTCCATATCACTATTGCAGTATTCTTCACAAAAGGGGATGCCCTGCCTTGGGAAGCCCAACGTCTGGCCAGTATACCAAAGCCATAGGTATTTACAGACATCGTACATCACGTGTATGCTCCCGGCTCAAGGCACAGGGCATAAAGGGTGACGTATGGAAGTGCATACTCAGAACTTCTTTGCCACCAGTCTGATTGGCGTCATTGGTCATCGGTCTGAATGCTTCTCCTTCGGTACTGGTTACCGATTCATGTTTTAATTAAGTGCCCCATTGGGGTTTCTTCTTATCTTTTCTTTCTTTTTCAGTGTTTTTTGTTTACATGTCATCCAGAAAAGGAAAATGTCTGTGTAGGATGCAGATTTTCTCCATCAGGATCACCACAAGCAGTGTTGTGCTGTTTGGGTGCTTCTCACGGCCATAGACAGTGTAATATCTGCCAAGCATTTGTCTCTAAGACCCTACATAGTCCTCTCTCCCCTCGTTGTCCTTTTACCTGGAGAACCAGCATCTGAAATTGTTGGCACAGGGTACTATGGCAGAATCTTCCCATCCCAAAACTCAGCCACCTGCAAAGAAAAAGGCCAAAAGAGTTAAGTCTGATTCGGCTGCTGCCCCCACAACCCCCCCCCCCAGCATCTTTCACAAGGCTGGTGAAGGCCAGAGTATTGTTTGGTTGTTGCATCGGATTCCTCTGCCATGACCATATCGGAGGCCAGCATGGATCTGACTTCTCGCACATCCTCAGAAGCTCTGCAGATGTCCATTCCAGAGGTTGAGGGGGAACCTCAGCTGATCATTTCAGAGGATACAAGGGTGAGTCCACAGGTACTTGTCAATGAGGAGATTCCTCCTATGTGAGTTGAATGTAAGGCAAGGGTCTGAACCTCCCTAGGGTGTTTACGTCAGACATCCCTCAAAAAAAAAAACAAGCAGATTTCCCCTGCTCGTAAGGATCCCCAGAGTGAATAGTAGGGCTATTTAATGCATTGATGGCCTTGAAGCTTCCCGAGGAGTTTCTGTACTTCCTACCCCTTGGTCCTCTACCCCACTCAAGAGACCCAGAATGCAGGACTTGGATTCTGGGGAAGAGTCTTTGGCATATCCGCACAGACACATTCAAGTTGATTGCTGTGAGATTAGAACCCCTACTTATCTAGTTACACAAGCTGCAGAGCACTATCAGTCTGGAGACATATTTGGCATATTCCTCTGAGATCCCTTCATGGCTCTGAGGAGGAAGACTCTATTAGACCAGACTCTTCCTTTGAAGAGCTCTCCTCTGGGGACACTATTTCTCGTTTGATGGAATTTTTTAAATGGGATTGATGTTCTTCATGTTTCACTGTCGCAGTCATCACATTTGGGTTATCCCTGCCAGAGTAACCCTTGGCCAACCCAAATACCAGAGACTTAGTATTTCTCTGTTGGTTGCTGTCGCATGAGGACTGACATCAGGTCATCAGTGGTATAAAGTAAGGCAGCCAACGCCATTACATCTGCCTTTCTTGCCATGGAGCCCGAAGCGGAAGTTGTTCACATGAGTGCCGGTCGGCTGCTACCTGCGTTTTCATTTCTGAATTGAAGTTGAAGTCTTTTAAAGCTAAGTACCCCATTGGGGATCCTTTTTTCTTGCACTAACCGATGTCAGAAAAAGTTAATAATTGTCTCGCCTGTGGAAAGCAAAACCACACCGAGACTTCCACTCTTACTGCGTCACTTGTCTAGACCCAGACACCGAAGTCCCCCGTTGTTACTTCTATGCTTTGTTTAATGCCAGAACTATCCATCATAGGGTCCTTATTGTAGCCAGATATTTTTGTTTACAGTCCTCGAATTCTGATATGGCTTTGGTAAGCCATCCAACAGCAGGTCTTATGGAAAATCATAAAGATAAAGACAGAGAGAGACCGCACAGATCCAAACCTACTAACGACGCTTCCGTTAAGCTAGTTGTTAGTCCTCCGGTACTCAGTGAGGCACTTTCGCAGTCCCTGATGCCCACTTCAATTGATTCACAGGCTGTTACCGAGACCCTTTCGGAGTCCGGTATGCAGCAAAACTCTTCTTTGTCAAAGGATCTTGCAGTCGTCTCTACCTTGTCAAAGGATCTTGCAGTCGTCTCTACCTTGGATGGGTCTGGAGCTGCTGAGCAGGCATCAGCTTTCGAGGAAGTCCTTCGCACCACCGAATCTCAACACAAACTGATGTCTTCTTTTGCAACTACCATTCTTTTGAAAACAACCGTGTTCCTTAGGCCCAGGTTTCGAACCACACCCAAGAAACCATGTACCCACTCTCAGGCGCCTGCTACCTTGCCTCAGTCTCAAATGCTTAAAATGGTGGAGTTACCTTACCATGCTCATCAGGGGAAGCCAAGCTACCCCCTCAAAAAGGAAAAGAGATCTGTCCCCAGTAGTTTTGTCTGAACAAGAGTCCGTTGAATCTGATGCATCTGACTATAAAGACATGCAACCCCTCTCCACTTATGAGGATTCTGATGCAGAGGACTCCATTTCTTCAGCCTCTCCCCCAGAGGATTTTTCCTTTGGGGAAACCCTGCATACTTTAAGGGAACATTTCCAGTGGGAGAGTCAGGACTACCCTCAGTCTACAAAGACACTTGGGGAATTCCTAGACCTTCTGCAACACAGACCCTTGGCCATCCCCCCAGTCCTGGATATGGTGGATGATGATTTCCTTGAATCCAGCTTGACTCCTGATGCCCTACCTCCTCTTCCCAGAAAACCAGACAGGTACTACAGAGTCCCTGACTCACACAAATATCTATTTAAAAATCCTATATCTGACCCTTAGGTCATTTCTCAAGTGCCTAAAGGGATTAAAGTAACCTCTGCTAAGAATCCCACCCCCTCAGACAGGGATTCCCGAGCATTGGACAGATGGAGTAAAAATGTATACACCCTCAGCTGCTTTTGCTATCAGGGCACTAAATTGTCATTTCCATATGCTTAAATATCAGCAACATACTTTGGAACTCCTTAAACAAAAAATGTCTACCTTTCCTGCTTGGGCAGAATCTAAAGATTTGCAAGACTTAATGCATTCTGCAAGTCAAGTAACTAAACACACTTTGCACTGTGGTTTTGATGCCCTAGAAGCTTCTTGCAGGGCAGCAGTCACTGGATCTGTCATTAAAAGACATGCATGGCTTAAGGAACAACCCCTGCCAGACCATGTCAAATCTAAGTTGTTGGATGCCCCCTTGCACAAAGATAACTTATTAGAAGAGGTCTTAAAAAAGATGAAAGAAAAAACAAACTCTATGCAAACAGTTAAAGATTTCTTACAGGCCCAGCCCCCTAGGTTCAGCAGGCATTGTCCTTCCAAGCACTGGATCATTCCTGCTCCGAGTAAACAGGCCCAGCCTAGGCCCCGTGGAAGCAGACCCTCCAGACAGCAGCCTCAGGGAATGCAGAGATCTAAGCAGTGGACTACCTCGACTTCAAAACCATGACTCTCCTCCTCCCAACCTCCCCTCTACCCACCTTTTCTTGCCCCTAGGAGGAAAACTCTCCTTTCACTCAAGCACCTGGGCCACCATTAGCAAGGATCAATGGGTTTTGAACATTGTGTCTCAGGGATACAAATTCTCTTTCCACACCCTTCCAACCCCAAAAGGGTTCCCAGATCTACCTCCAAATCAGGCTCAAAAGCAAATCCATTCCCCCCTCTCTTCAAGGGCATTGGAGCACATTCCTGCCGAACAGATAGGCCAAGGCTTCTACTCCAGACTTTTTCTGGTGCCGAGAAAAGAGGGCACCTGGTGCTCCATCCTCGATCTATCCATTCTAAAAACCTTCCTGGTTTTCCTAAAATTCAAAATGCTTACCCTCCAGCAGCTGCTACCCATCCTCTCCAAGGTTCCTGGCTAGCCACCTTGGATCTAAAAGAGGTCTACCTCCACATTCCTGTCAGGGAATCCTGCAGAAAATATCTCCGCTTCAGGGTAGAATCTCAACACTTTCTGCTCTCTGCGCTTCCCTTTGGCTTATCCACTGCTCCCAGAGTTTTTAAAAAATTCCTGTCTCCGGCCATTGCCTTTTACAGACAAAGAAATAGTCACATTTATCCCTACTTAGACGACTGCCCTTATACAGGCAGACAGCTAGGAAAAGCTGCTCAAGCACCTGGCCTATGTAAAGAACCTACTGACCTCCCTAGGGTACACAGTTAACGAAAATAAATCAAAACAGGTGCCCACCCAAAGGATAATCTTCCTGGGAGCAAGTCTGGACACAGCATCCCAGATGGCATACCTTACACCAGAGAAACAAATTTTCCTGTCAGCCTACTTCTCACAACTGGCCACCAGGCCCCAGCTTTCTGCAAGGAAAATCCTGCAAGGTGTGGAGTTCATGGCATCTTGCATTCTCCTCATTCCATATGCCAGACTACATATGAGGAAACTTCAGTGGTACCTAAAGAGCCTTTGGTGTCAACACTCTCAAAACCTGGAAACTCTTCTACCTATAAGTCCTTGCCTCAGAAAATAATTTATTTGGTGGGCAACAGCATGCTCCCACAACAAGGGACTGCACTTCTCCCAACACCCCGCCTCCCAGACCCTAACCACAGATGCATCAGACTACGCTTAGGGTGCACACCTGGATGGCAGGTGCATACAGGGCCAATGGAGCCCACAGCAAATCCCCCTGCACATCAGTGTAAAAGAGATGATGTATGTGCAGCACGCCTTGATAGCTTTCAAAACCCTTCTTTCTCCAGGGGTTCCCCTGATCAAAACCGACAACACCAGTGTGATGTGGTACATCAACAAGCAGGGAGGGACTCACTCCTACCCTCTATGCAGGCTGGCCATGACCCTTTGGCTCACAGCCTCTTTCATGCAACTACACCTGTTAGCACAATACCTACCAGGCTCTCTCAACTCCCTGGCAGATATATTAAGCAGAAACCTTCTAGATCCACACGAGTGGCAGCTCAACAGAAGTACCTTCACCCTAACTTAGAAATGGGGAACCCCAAAGGTCGACCTCTTTGCCTCCCACACCAACCATCAGCTCAGCAAATTCTGCACCAGGGAGCATCACTGCATGGCTTGGAAAGTGGATGCCCTGTCCTTCCCCTGGGTCAACCTCTCAGTCTATGCCTTTCCTCCCTTCCTCTTATTCCCAGGGTACTGCTCAAAATAAGGGAGGAAAAACCAAGGACCATTCTTATAGCTCCAGAGTGGCCCCGACAACACTGGTACCTCTTGCTGCACTGCCTGTCCCTGCTACCTCCATGGCATCTTCCTCTGATTCCAAATCTACTAACCTAGAGGGAAGATGAATTCATGCATCCCCAAGTGCAGACAGTCAGTTTGTCAGCTTGGCTTATTCCCTATCCCCGAACCAATTTGCCATCCTCAGTAAACAGGTTCTGGATGTTATCCGTGAGGCCAGATGCCCTAGCACCAGAAAGTCTTATGCAGATAAATGGAAAAGGTTCTGCACCTGGATCCAGGCTAAGGGAGCCAATACGGCACAGACCTTCATCCCTCTCATCCTGGATTACTTAGCTGACCCACTACAGTGGTCTCTCTTTCTCCTCTATAAAAAATCACGCCTCTGCTATTTCTGCTCACTTTCTCACTGCGCAGCCACTTTTGTCACACCATTTGATCGAACAGTTCCTCAGAGGGGCTAGTAATTTGAGGCCCCCCCAGAAGGGCACCAACACCGGCTTGGGACCTTAACTTTGTCTTGGAAAAGCTCACCATGACTCCTTTCAAACCAGATTCTTCTGCAGAGCTAGAATTTCTCTCCTGGAAGACAGCCTTCCTTCTGGCCATCACTTCAGCCAGAAGAGTCTCTGAGCCACAAGCACTCATGGCTGTGGAGCCCTTCAACATCTTCCATGCAGACCGGGTGTCACTCAGAACTAACCCATCCTTCATGCCCAAGGTGGTGTCCACTGTGGCTCTCAACCAATCCATTCATTTACCCACCTTCTTTACTAATCCCCAGTATAAGGGGGAAAGGATTCTTCACTCTCTAGATATGCACAGACAGCTCACTTACTATCGGGAGAGGACTAAATCCTAAAGAAAGTATGATCAATTGCTGGTTAGCTTTCTACAGAGGCAGAAGGCAAAGCCATCTCCAAGCAAACCATTTCCAAATGGATAGCACACTGCATCCATTTCTGCTACTAACAGCATGGTAAGCCTCCTCCCAAGGGGGTCAGGACACACTCCACCAGCGCAGCCTCCACCTCTGCAGCTTTCCTCAGAGGAGTCCCCACCAGGGACATCCTGGAGGCTGCCACCTGGACATCTGTTTACACTTTCACCAAGCATTACCACCTCCCTCTCTTCTCCAAATCCAGGGCAGGGTTTGCCTCTGCATTCTTGCATGGCATCCTAGCCAGCCCCTAGTTTCCTTGACTGCCTCCACCCATTTCCTCAGCTTTGGGAATCTACCCAAATGAGTTGACTGCAATGGTGAAACACGAAGAACATAGTACAGTTGTGTACACTTACCATAAATGTTGATGTTCGAGTGTTTTCACTGTCGCAGTCCTGGTTTCCCTCCCTCCATCCCCCTTTTTTCTCTTTCTCCTTTGGTTACCTTTCTTCCTTGTTGTTCTCCTTTCCTTACAAGGGACATATTGGTATTAATTTTCCACTGGTGGGGTTCTTCCATCAGAACATGGCCTCCTACTTTGGGGGGCTCCTGACAGGTTAGGGCAAGAAAAACTGATGTAATGGCGTCAGCTGCCTTACTTTATACCACTGTGTCAGTCCTCATGCGACAGCAACCGACGCAGAAATACTAAGTCTCTGGTATTCGGGCAGGCCGAGGGCTACCCTGGCAGGGTAACCCAAATGTGATGACTGCAACATTGAATACACTTGAACATCCACATTTATGGTAAGTGTACACAGCTGTACTTTCGCAGGTTTATGACCTCCGAAAGTGGTATTTTGAGCTCCTGCAGATGGAGTCCCCTAAGCCCTCTGCTGTCCCTCCTGTCTTAGCTGCCCTTTTGGAAATCTTTTCAGCAGCTTCTGTACCCCTGAATTCTTAACCTGCAGTCACTAAAATACCGAACAGATTTTAGAAAGTGCCTGAGGAGTGTATGTTTCTCTACAAATGTCCTCCTGCTGTCCCTTCTGTAGTATCTGTGTCTTCTGACAAATACTCTAAGCTTTTGCCTTCTACTAAATAACTTCTTTCAGACAAGGACAGTAGAGCTATGGAATGGCTGGGTAAGAAGGTATATAACGCTGCCACTTTGGCCTTTCGGGCTATTAACTGCCAGACTCATGCAACCAAGTGTGCTTTAGCCCTTCTTTCTCAGGCCATTTCAGAGTTTCCGATCTGTGAAGGGAAGGCCTTGGCCCTCTCCTTGCTGGGCTCTACTTTTCAAGTAGCCCACCATTCTATTAAATGTAGTTATGATGCAGCTGATGCCTCCTTTAGAGCTACTGCTTTTGGTTCTGTTTTGAGACTCGATTTTTGGCTTCATCTCCAGCCTTTGCCTGATGTTATAAAGGCTAAACAGCTGGATGCTTCTCTTGATAACAAGAACCTGTTTGGTTCTGCAGTTGCTGAGCTCTTTAAGTCCCTGTGGGAAAAGAATAAGGCCTTGCAGGAATTGAAGAATATATTTGTTTCTCCTATTCCTAAGTTCCAGAAGAATTATCCATCTAAATTTGATTTTATTTGCAGATGGCCTCTCCCTCCTCTCAGAGATAAGAAGGGCCTTAGGTGTGTTCTTCCAGCTAAGTCTACTCAGACTTCCACTCCTCGGAAGCCTCCTTTCCAAACCAACCCGGGTTCTATCTGACTGTTTGCTTCCCCCTTTTCTGAGCCAGGTTCCTTTGTCTCTTCTTTCCCTGTCCTTTCCCAACAGGTTAAGGATCACTCAAGTCACTTGGGTTCTGTCTGTCATCCTTCAGGGATACTTTATGGTTTGGAAATTCCTTCCTCCTGTTTTGGGCATCCCTTAGCCTCCTCAGGAAGAGCTTCCTTTCTTCCTAGACTTACTTCAAGGCCTTCTGGCTCAAGAAATCATTCAACCTCTGCCTCCTTCCCAGGAGGGGAGGGGATTTTATTCCAGAATGTTTTTAGTTCCCAGGAAGGAAGCCACTTGGATACTCATTCTGGACTTCTCTCAGCATGACACCTTTCTGAACATACATTCCTTTTGGATATTGTCCTTTTAGACCTTATTTCGTATTCCTTTCCCCTAGGCTTTCCTGGTATCTTTCGATCTGAAGCATGCTTATCTTTGCATCTCAATTCATCCTCTTTTCAGAAAGTTTTTGTGTTTCTCTGTTTCTTCCTTGCATTTTCAGTTCTCTGCTTTGCCTTTGGCCTTTCTACTGCCCTAAGAATTTTCACCAAATGCCTCAATCCTGTGAGTGCTTTTTTGCAGGATGAGGGGGTTCAGATCTTTCCTTATCTGGAAGATCTACTCATTCAGGCTTCCTCCCTTGAGACCTTGCTTCAGCACCTCCACTATTCTGTTTGTCTCTTAAAAGCCTGGGGGTTTACAATAAATGTCTAGTAATCAGTCCTGGCTCCTTCTCAGGAACACGTGTTTCTCATTTGCAGGCTCCGGGACCATCCCTTTGCTGGCTTCCCTGTCTCCTCCCAAGGCTTTTTCTCTAATCACCTTTTTTCAAGCCCTTCTTCCTCAGGTTTCCCTTGCAGCCAGAGAGTTTATAATGGCACTAGGTTTCATGGCTTCCATCATTCCTATGCTGCCTCTTGCCCACCAGGCTTTACATGAGAAAACTACAGTGGTTCCTAAAGTCAGCTTGGTTCTAACACTGTCATATTCTTGATTTCTAGTCCCTCTTCTTCCATGCCTCAGGCTCAAGCTTCAGTGGTGGTGGATTCATCAGTTGTCTGTCAACCTGGGATTTCCTTTTCAGTCCCCAGTTCCCTTCTCAAGAACATTCTTTAGATGACTCAGACACAAGGTGGGGAGCCTCTTTTGGTCCCCTCAAGATCCAGGGTCTCTGGTCTCCTCATCAGAGGTCAGACCACATCAGTATCAAGGAGATGAGAGCTCTCCTTTTTGCCCTTCAGACTTTCATTTCTCTTTTTTCCAGGGCCTCTCAAAATCTTTACAGACAATACCACAGTGATATGGTACATAAATGAAAAGGGGGGGGGGGCACATTCCTACCATCTTTGCAGGCTAGTTCTTCAAGTTTGGGATCTACCTGTCAGGTATCAGCTGACTCTTCAGGCTGTGTACATTCCTTTAGTGGAGGACGTAGTGGCAGACTTTTTGAGCATGTCCAAAACACAGGTTCATGAATGGATGCTTCACAGAGATGTGTTTCTGGACATTGCCCATCAGTGGGATACTCCTCTGGTAGATCTTTTTGCCTCCACTTTGAACATACAACTTCCTCTTTTCTGCACCAGAATCCCAGGCCCTCTGGTTTGAAAGGTCGATGCCCTGGCTTCTTTTTAGAAGGGGACGTTTCTGTACACCCTTACTCACCTTCCCTGTGATTCAAGAATCCTGGTCAAGATGGAGCAGGACCCTCCCCCCGAAATCTTGTTGGTGTCTGCCTTTTGGCCCAGACAGTACTGGCTCCCTCTCCTTTTTCACCAAACAAAGGGCAATCCCCACAAGTTACCTCACTGTTTGGACATACTCACCCAAGATAAGGGGTCTCCTATCCATCCTCACTTGTCTGTTCTTCAAATGACATTGTGGAAGATAGGGGTTTGATCCCTTTTAGACACCTTTTTTCTGAGGATGTGCTTAGGGTTCTGCAGGAGGCCAGGAAACCCACTACCAGGAAATCCTATATGTTCAAATGGAAGAGATTTTCTCTTTGGTTCCTTGCTCATAACCAGGATCCACTTTCCTTGGCAGTCCCTCTGGTTCTCTCTCTTATTTGTGTGACTTGCTCCATGTTGGGTTCGCATACTCTTCTTTTTAAAGCTCACCTTTAAGCTATTTCTGCTTGTCTGCCATTAACGCCTCCTCTGGCCTGTAGATTTGACGTTGAGCAATTTCTTAAAGGTGTCCTTCTTATCAGACCTCCCTGGAAGTCTACATCACCTTCCTGGAACCTTAATTTTATTCTTGAAAAACTGACTCAGGCTCATTTTGAGCTTGCAGCTTCAGCTTTCTTACAGCATTGTACATGAAAGGCTAATCTTCTGTTGGCGCTTACTTCAGCTAAGAGAGTGTCTGAACTCAAGGCTCTTATGGTTATTCCTTCTTTTTTAGTTTTTCATAGGGACGGTGTGTCTCTTCGTAGTGATCCTTCCTTTATGCTTAAGGTGGTTAATGATTTATCTCTTAATCATTCTATTAATCTTCCCTCCTTTTTTCCTTCTCCGCTGTCTGTTAGTGAGAAGGTTCTTCTCACCTTGGATTTGCATAGACTGCTCAGATATTATTTGGTTAAGACAAAGGCTATTCACAGGTCTGAGCAACTTTTCCCCAGATCTCTAGGTTTGGCTGTTTCTAAGCAAACCATTTCTTCATGGATCTCTTAGGCCATTTCCTTTTGTTACCCCTTTAATGGGAATAGCCTTTTTGCCCCTGTAAGGGCTCATTCTGCCAGCGCCTTGGCTTCCTCTGGTGCTTTTTTTCAAAAGATTAGATGCCAGTTCCATCCATGAGACTGCTACTTTGACCTCTGGCCATACCTTTACTAAGCATTGCAAATTGGAAGTTGTTTCCAGAGCCAGAGCTGACTTTGCCAGAGCTATCCTGCATGTCTTTCTTGAGGGCTCTTCTGTGCCTTCCTCCTCCCAAGTTTCCTCTTGAGCTTTTGTACTCTTTCATGAAGAATACTGCAACAGTGATATGGAAGGACATAGTACATTTGTGTAAAATCTTACAGTAACAGTAGATGTCCTTCTCTTCATTGTTGCAGTATTCACTCCTTCCTACCAACCCCTTCTGTTCTATTCTTTTCCTTTTTCTCCTTCTGGCTGCACATGTTACTTCTACTTCCTAGGACTGTTGATTCCCCCTGGGTCTAGTCAGTTCTGAGGTATGTATGTCCGTACATCACCTACCCAAGGCAGGGAATCCCTTTTCATTTAGAATACTGCAACCATGAAGTGAAGAACATCTACTGTTTGGTAAGATTTTACACAACTACTTTCTGTGGTGTCAGGTGAACACTAGCGACTGTCTTATGCATGTAGACCCATGATTTAAACCTGCCTGTTGTTCATTTTGAAGCTCTAACAGGAGAGTATTGCATATTTTCAAATTTGTTTATATGATGTTTTCTACTAATTTATTATTGCTGCTGTTTTTATCATTAAATCTTGATTTTTTTTCTGCAAATTACTTTATTTGCATTTTCTGTGGAGATTTTCTTCATATTTGAGAAGAAAATCTGTAATTACTTATTTACGTTGTTTTAAAAGTCTTCTATTTGATTTAAGGACACATATTTGAATTTTGGCACTATTTAGACAAGTGAATTTTACTTCATACTGTAACTGGGTGTTTTGTTGTTTATGACATTGTGTAAGTTGTAGAGCAAAGCTTTGAACTTTTTAAGGTATTTCTGATATATTTTATGCGGTATAACCCTATTTGCTGTGTGGAAACAGTTTATCTTTTCTATTACTGCTGCCGTTATCAGCCCTGTGTGTATTATTCAGGGTAGTGTTTTTCCATTGACTTAATGGATCATGATATGGCTAAACCCCCCCCCCCCATAAAATCCAGTTGCACCAAAAGAGAAAGATTACAAACTGTAAGCTAAGGCATGTTTGTGTTGAGTATCAGTTGCCTTAAGCCAGCCTGCAGACCACTTACCTTCTTCTCTGTTGCCCTCTAGTGTGAGCCCACAGCTGCCTATGGTACAAGGGTCAGACGCATCCTCTGGGGCTGTTCCAGTACCTGGTTCAGGTACTGAAGAACCAAACTCTCTAGGTGCAGGAGAGGTCCAGGGTAAGAGATCCCTTTCCAGTCATAATACTCTGTCCCCAGATATTTTGTTCACAGTAAAAAGAAACCCAACTTTTACCACACAGTAGACAACCGGATTGCTACCATGTATATGGCTGATGTGGTGTCTAGCTAAGAGTGTTTTACAGTAGGCTAATCTCAGAGAATGCGTTCCTATTCAGAATAGCTAAGGGGCTTCCATCTCTAGAGATCAGTCTACGACTGCAGATTTTGATGGGGACCCTGACACACTGAACATGAGTCCATGAGATCTGATTCTTCAGAAGGTAATCAGTTTCAAAAACTCAGAGGTGTTCAACTTTCCACAGATGCTAGATAGGTTTAGAGAGGTATTTGACTGGTCTGGAAGCAATCTGGAGCTATGTCAGAGACTGGCAGAGTTTATGATTTTGAGGATGAGATTCCAAATGTTTTGACAGTTCTGCCTTTGTTACTGGCCTTAGATGTCTGTAAAACTGCATGTACGTTCCAAGGTGTGCTCTTATCTTGCCGCTTCCTTTGCTCCTTTGTCAGCTGATCCAGCTGTGTATTCTTCAGCTACCAACTCTTAACAAGAGGACTTTAGCTTCTTCTAACCTCACACTCTTGGGTAACATCGGTAAGTGGTTAGAATCTCAAGGAAAAAAGTTGGCTCACTAGTAATTTAGTCATTAGAATTTTAAATTATCAGGGCTTTAAGTTGAAGTTCATTTTGCAATATGTTTACAGCTTAGATGACTTTGCTGCATCTTTGCTTGCTAAACAGAAGTATTATATGAATGAGATTGTTTCTTATGTGATTCAGATTTTGAAATATGCTTTGAGGTGTGTCTTCCAAGGTGGAGAGACACAGTTTCTAGAAATGTAGCCGCTTTTGTTATGTTGAGAAGATATGCTTGGTTATATAACCAGAATTTTTATGAAGATTTAAAAAATGAAATTTTGAATGCTGCTTTACATTCTAAATTTGTATTTGGGCCTACAGTCACCTAAATTCTGAAATAATGGGATGATGGAGATAAATTGATGTATGGGATAAATAGAATGATTCACATTCCCAGGTTATCCCCTAACAAGGCATCTAGCTTCAAAGAGCAGAGCAAACAAAAATCCCATTGTAACAAGAGTCAAGGTACCAAAAGGAAATGGCAAGAGGATAATGCTTCCAAACCAAATCAAAGGGGTTCTTTTCCCAGAAAGGATCATTCTCCTGCTAAAGAATGAATATGCAGAGACTCTGGGCATCCTCTGCCTTCTTCATATCTCTCCTTCCCTGTGCTCATCCCAGCAAACTGGCCATAAAATTTCAGACAAATGGGTGCCAAGAATAAATCATATTCTTGGCAATGGACAGAAAATTCTTCTCCATTCCGGAAAATACCCCTGTACCCACCAGACCAAACACACCAGTTCTCTCGGGTACTCTTCACAAGTTGCAAGCGGGGGTTATAGAACTAAATCTAATGCTGTCAGTTTTCATTCTGTCCTCAACTGATGGGTTCAGATCCGATGCCTCAGCTCTGACTCGGCCATTGCTAAAGCTCGTAGCAACCAAAAACTCAAGCTTCTCCCTTACCCACAATCCACCAACCGCAGTTACCTCAAATCTTGTTTGCTTCTTCAAGCAAAAGACGTGGTCTTCCATCTCTCTTGAGCATTAGTCAGATAAGTCTCATATTTTTCAATTTCTTACTTCAAAAACTTATATTACATATAAATTTCTGTTTCTTGCATTTTCTTTTGTCTATTGTACAATTTTTTCTGTACCTCTTAGATACTATTGTTAGTATCATTTTCTCTATATGACACTGTTGCAGCTTATTTACCATTGTTGGTATTTCCATCTCTTGTTTTTTTTTCTCTTATTTCCCTATTTAAAAAAAATTTATTCTCTGTCTTATTATATTAACGGTTATTTGGTTTTGTTTGGCGATGGCTGGTAAACCAGCAGGTTTTAAAAATGCACGCAGTGTGGGCACAAGCTGCCAATTTCTGATGCCCTCATACTTTGTGTCTGTTGTTTAGGATTGCTCAATATGTCATGGCTTTAATCCTCGTGCGTTAGTCAAACACAAAAATAAACTAATCCTAAGAGGTCTTCTCCCTTCTTATTTTGAAGAAGCTATATCAGAGGGTTCTTCTTCCTCTAAAATAAAATCTACAAAAATTACAAGGTCCTGTTCTCTGAAGTCATCTTCCTCCTCCATAACTTCGGACCCCTCAGGGAAGAGGTCTCATAAGGACCCGTTCTCAACCTGGATCCAAAAAAGGTGAACATTCAAGATCATGATAAGGAAAAATTATCGGATCTGATGAAGTCAAAGCTCTTGGATCTGTCTTTGTCTGATCTAGTGCAATCTGAACTTGGCTTTGACTGCCAAATTACTACCCAGAACAAGGTACTGTCCATCACTGGATCTGGTTCCTGACAGGGTACCTTCTCCATACATGGAGAAACCCAGGTCTCTGTCCATATACTCCACTTGTTCTTCCAGAAGCCTTACAGAAGAAGATGTGGAGAGACTGGTGAAGAAGATTCTCTTGGTGCAGAGCCACATTGGTGTTCCTTCGGCTCCTACCCCTTTGGGTCAGGAGATCCGTTTATCTACTAATCCCCCTTTGCAGATTCCTCCTCTGACTCCTGTAACTTCAGAGTTTTTGAATCTGAGTTGTCCAGATCTGTCTGGCTCAGATTTGAGATCTTCTCGGAGGGCTCCAGTTCTATTAGATCCAGAGAACTCCCAGAGCCGTAGTCTACCTGTCGGATCCGAGGTGTTGCATTTGACTCTGAACCTTTCAGAGCCATCTCTGCACATTGGAGCCTCGGCACTAGATAGCTCAGCTCTGGCTTCCACGTTGAAAGTTTTGACCTCAGAGCAGTGGAAGCCTATGATTCTGAAGCTTGTCTTCTTGGATCCGAGATCCTGTCTCTCTCTCTCTGAGCTGACCTGCCTTCGAGGTTGCAAAAAGAGTATTTTCTACCTCGACATTTCTGATGGATCCATCTCCCTCTTATCCTAGTCTTATGCCGTGATGTCTCAGAGCTCAGAGCTTCACCATCTCCTTTCACAGGGACAGCCAGTACCAAAACCCAGGCTCCTGCCCAGAAAATTGTAATCTCTTTTTCTGATACCTCCCCAGAGCACCCCACTGAGAAGGTCCCTAAGAAGAGTACATGTAAGAGGAAACGGACTCCTCCAGGGGAGTCTTTATCACTGAAGACACAGATTTCGATGAAGGTGAAGGGGTCCCCATGATCACCTCCTGAAGATGTCTCCTTTGGAGATATCCTAGGAATCCTTAAGCAGAGAGTTGTTTGGATGCCCAGCAACCCTACATCTGAGAAATCTGTTCCCCTGGATCTTTTTGTACTGGACCCCCTACGTCCTGGGTGACTCCGCCCACCAATGAGTGATATTTTCATAGCAGGCGTGGAAAGACCCTGACACCATAGAGCCCATTCCTCAAAGACCAGATAGGATAATGGCACCACCTGCAGATAGGCAGTTTTGGGGGAATGGAGTTCCTGTTGATGCCACGGTCATTGCAGCAGCCACCAAGAAGAACTAAATGAGGAAAGTTCTGCTTTCCACCCCTCCCAACAGGGAGTCACAGGCGATGGACAGATTTGGGAAGCATGTCTGTGCTTCAGCGACCTTCGCTTTGAGATCTCTGAACTATATGGCACACTTTACTAGACTGCAGAAGGATTTGGTCAAGGAGTTATCAAATACCCTCCCAGGTTCTGTTTCTGATGAAGTTCAGGCATCTGTTACTTCCCAGCTGACAACCCGACGGTCCTTATCCAATTCATCTATGAAGTTGATCTCACATTTAGTGGAAGGAACTTCAAGGGCAGCAGGTTCAGGCATTTCCATTAGGAAGCATGCTTGAATGCACCTCTGTGAGTTTGTGGAGCTTTCAAGTCTTTCGACAGTCCTCCTTTTAATGGAACCTCTTTATTTGGACCCAAAGTAAAATTCACACTGTCTAGGTGTGAAAAAGATGGAAAGTCCCTATCTGCTGTGGGTGTGCATTTTTTGACTCCTCAGAGAACCTCTTCCAGGAATCAATGAGGTGGCCAAAAAATGTGGTTCAAGAAGTCTTGGGGTCATTTTCAAGACTCACATGAAGGAGGTTCCCCCAGAAGCAGAGGAGGGAACTCTAATGGACAAAGATGTCCCCATGGCAGAGGTGGCCCACAGAACCAGGATTCCAGAGAATCCTTCTTTGACAAACCCTACCAGCGCTCCTGAAAGGAGGCCTGATTGCCCACCTCTGGAGAGGGTCAGGGGATATTTATCCCTGCACCAGAGTGCCTGGCTAGATACAACAAAAGATACTTGGGTGCAGAACATTATTTCCAGAGTCTATATAATGCCCTTTTCCCTTTCTTCCCCTCAAGAAAAATCCCCGATGTTCCACACAGTCCGAGGGAACAAGCAGCAATTCAAATACAAAAGCTGCTAGAAAAAAAAGTCATCCATGAGTTCCCATCAGACTGGATAGAATCTGGAACTTACTCAAGGTTCTTTTTTTTTGCTAAAGAAATCAGGGGATTGGAGACAATTTCTAGATCTCTCCAAGCTAAATAAGACAGTTCTGAACAATCAAGTTTCGGATGGTAACGGTTCAGACCATTATCCCATTTCTGGGAAGGGATGACTGGATGTGCTCTGTAGACCTTCAGGACCCCTACTATCACATAAAGATGAACAGATGATCCAGAAGGTACTTACACTTCCGGCTGGGAAACAGTCATTATCAATTCAGAGTAATACCCTTTGGACTCATCACAGCCCCAGGGTGTTTAGCAAGTGCATGGCAGTAGCAGCAGCTCACCTGAGACTACAATGATTATGAGTGTTTCCATATCTAGATTGGCTCATTATCGCTCCAACCAGGCATCAACTCATATGTGCAAGAGACCAGGTTCTCCAGACTTGCTGTCTTCGGGGGATAACCATAAACTATGATAAAGCTCATCTGCAACTCAGAGTTTAGAGTTTATAGGAACATTTCCGAATACAAAAACAACCATTGCTTCCCTTACATTACTGAGAGTTCAGGCTATAAGATTCCAAGTCAAAAATATAATCTGCAGCACCTCAATTTCAGCCCAACTGGTACTGTAGGCTCTGGGATCAATAGCAGCAGCAGTAAAATTAGTACCACTTGCCAGGTTTTATATCAAAATTCTTCATTGGATGTTATTTGCTCAGTGGTTGATTCCTTATCAGACTATGTCTTGCAAGATAAGAATCACTCACATCTGCAAAAGAGATCTCAAGTGGTGGATTCATTCAGACCAGATTCTATAAGGTTGTCTGGTCATTTCTCCTCAGCCGAAGGCCATGGTCACCACAGACACTTCCCAGTTAGGGTGGGCGAGGGAGCATTATCTGGGGAGGACAGTCCAAAGCACCTGGTCCCTTGAGGAGGCCAGTTGTCAGATAAATGTCCTAGGGATGAGAGCTGTGGTGTTAGTGTTGCAGTCATTTCAAAATGCTCTCCCTTTGGGGACAATTGCGGTATAGTCAGCCATGTCAGTCATCTGGTACATTAACAAACAGGAAGGAACCAAATCCTACTCATTGTGTTGAGAAGCTCTGAGTGTGGCAGTGGGCGATATCTTCCAACCACTTTCTTTTAGCAACGCACATTCCAGAGAAGTCCAATGTGATAGCAGACAAATTGAGCAGGTGCATTCTCGTACTTCATGAATCGTTCCTCAACAAAAAGATTGCGAAAATGATCTTCTGAAATGGGGGAAGCCTTGCTGCAATGTATTCACATCCCCCCTGGACAACAAATGCAGCAGCTACTTTGCCCTAACCCCCCACAGGGGGATTCCCTGAGGAACTCTCTACTTCACGATTGCCCCCCTAATCTCCTTTATACACATCGTCCCACTCCATTGATTCTCAAATTTCTTTAGAAAGCTACAAGGCTGAAGAGCAAGGTCATCCTGATTGCAACTTATTGACCTTGACAAATTTGGTTTCCCTTCCTTTGCCCTCACCTGATTCAACCACCTTGTTTTTTGGATCCAACTCCAGGTCTCCTTTCTCACCCAACAGGCATGATACATCCAGACATAGTAAATCTGAGCCTGGTTCCTCCAGTTCCATTAATAGCCAGACAACTTATGCTCTCTTCTCCTGTCCATCATATTCTTTTGTCCTCCCATAAATCTTCCACCAGGAAACTATACTCTAGCAAATGGAAGAGATTTGTGTTTTCAGCTCAAAAACATAATATTGAACCTTTCTCCACCCCCATTCATAATATCTTCAAATTTTTTGCAGATCTTTTTGAAGAAGAAGCTAGCTTGTCTACTGTTAATGTACAATTAGCAGAGATTTAAAAATGTCCTTGTCCCATAAGTTGAGCAAAACATTTTTGAAAGGCACTCTACTCTTAAGGCACCCCTTTAAAGATCCTACTCCCCTTGGGACCTAAACCTTGTGCTGCAATCTCTTACACAAGTTCCCTTTGAACCCTCAGATGCATGCAAACTCGAATATCTGTCATGGAAGACAATTTTCTTAGTAGCCATTACCTTGGCCAGAAGAATTTCTGAGATGTAAGCATTGTGCTCAAAACTGCCATACTTGATTTTCCATAAAGACAGAGTTATCTTACATACCAACCCACAATATCTTCCAAAGGTGGTGTCAGAATTCAATATAAATCAATTGATTAATTTGCCAGTATTCTTTCCCAAATTTTCTAACAAAGAAGAATGTTTTACATTTATTACATGCTCATAGACAGTTGTGTTTTTAATACATAGGACTAAAAACATCAAAAATTCTGATCATTTGTTTGTTTCATATGCAGAACCAACACTGGATAAACCAGTTACCAAAGTTACTCTGTCTAGATGGATAACAAATTTTCCTGTATGTAGAACAAATTAGGCATTGCTCTGACAAAACCTGTTCTAGCCCATTCCGTAACAACTTTCTCAGTTTTTCACTCAGGAGTGTCCATGGATGATATTTTTGCAGCAGCTACTTGGGCTACTATTCATACCTTTATTTCTCATTGCAAATTAGATCTGGTCTCCAGAGGACGGGCATCTTTCGGTTCTGTGGTGCTCGGGAATATCCTTCCATGAGTCTGCCCTGGAAATTAGGTAGCTGGGACTCTGTCTGATCAATTGAGGACAGAATGAAAATGGAAAACATCAGATAAAGAAATTATGTACTCACCATAATGTTCCATCTGTGTTGTACATTTTCATTTTTACTCAACTCCCCTCCCGTCAGCCCCTGTCATTGAGGCTTTTGGAAGAGTGAGTGCTTAGTGGACCTATATGTCCTTATTGTTTTACATAAGCTCCAGATATAGCTTCTCCATGATAATTTCCATCTTTTACTCTCTACTAAGGCAGCAAACAAGATCCGAGGTAATTGGAGATGGTGCATTATGGGTAAGGGAGAAGCTCGAGAGTTTTTGGTTGCCACAAGCTTTAGCAACGGCCAAGTCGAACCTGAGGGATCAATTCCAAACTCATCAGTTGAGGAAGAATGAAAGTGGACAACACAGATGGAACATTATGGTGAGTACATAACTTCTTTATCCTGCACCACAAGAAGGAAAAGGATTTTACTCCAGAATATTGTTCTACCCAAAGAGGGAGCTATCATGGAGACAAGTTTTAGATTTGTCTTACCTAAATGCCTTTCTGAAAGTACCATATTCAAAATGCTCACCCTGCAGACTGTCCTACCCCTTCTTCCGGATCACTGTTTTATGGCGACTTTAGATCTGAAAAATATTTATCATCACATACCAATTGCTCCCAACATCAAGCTGAACCTAGAAAATTCCTGCCTCACACCATTGCAAATAATTTTTACTGAGGTATATGACAGACACAGAAAAGGAATGGACTTTCTATTAGAAGACAAAGTCCTGATTTTTTTCAGAATATTTTCAAGGATTTCTCCCTTCTAGAAGCTTCTTGTGCAAGAGAGTTTTTTTTTAAATTCTAGGCCTCATGGCATGAGTGATCCTCTTGATACCACTTGCTAGACTCCACATGAGAAAGATTCAACATTTTTTAAATAATTGTAAGACCAAGCACCTACTTTACTTAGAGTTCCAGGCCCCAGTGCTGGAATTTTTGAAGTGAGAGTTACTGTGGTGGAGGGATCAGATGTCTCTCAGTCCAGGCTTACCCTTCTCCCTCCAAATCCCAGTTCAGTTTTCTCCAGATGGAGTTGTCAGTTGTAAGGGGAGCAGTGTCTAAAGGAGTTCAAGTGCCAGACTAATGGGGTCCTTCAGAGGAAAAAAGCATATAAACATCAAAGAAACATTAATAGTTATCCAGGCTTTAAAGGTTCTTTACCAGTTTTAGTCTCCAGGTCCCCTTTTAGTGGCCACAGACAAAACAGTCATGTGGTACCTGAACAAACAGGGGGAGGGGGTACAATATCATACCCTCTTTGCTGGTTGGCAGTGATGGCCTGGGAATTAGCTTTACAGAATTCTTTGATGCTTCAGATCTCATATATCCCATCAGATTAAAACATAGTGGCAGACGGACTAAACAAATCACAGAAGGACCATTACGAGTGGAAACTCGGGCAGAGGTCTTCAGTATTTGATACAAATGTGTGGAACACATCAAATAAATCTTTTCACCTCCTTTCAAAGCAGACAGTTGGGATAATTGTATTCAAGACATTCTTGCAGGCATGAGTGGCGGACAGGTGCATTCTCATTCCCTTGGGCAGGAATGTTCCTTTATGCATTTTCACACTTTTCCACTTTCCAGTGTTACCCGGGGTACTTCTGAAGATTCAGAAAGAACTACCAAAGACCCCCTTTTGGCCTAGGCAGTGTTGGTTCTCTTTTAATGAACTGGCTAAAGGCAATTGCTATAAGCTACACTCTGGATCTACTCACACAGTGTCAGGGGTGACTAGTGCACCCCAACTTAGAGACATTGCATCTTATAGCCTGAATGATTCTATTTTGATACCTTTTAGGCACTTGCTCCATGAAAATGTGCAACAGGTATTAAAGGAGGCAAAAAAATTCTGCAACTAGAAAATCTTATATTTACAAGTGGTTTTCTAGGTGATGCCTGTGCTATAACAGAAGGTCCAGTATGGTGTCTGCCCTTCAGGTTTTGAAATATTTGTGTGAGCTACTCAACAATGGCTTATCTTATGCCTCTGTTAAAGTGCATCTTGTGGCCATCTTGGCTTGCCTGTCTGTCCATGGATCCCCCTTTAATCTCTTTTTGTGTTTCAGCATTTCATGAAAGGAGTGTTACACTTCAGTCCCCCCTCGAAAACAAAATTTTCTTCCTTGGAATCTCAACATTGTTCTTGAAAAATTGATCTTATCTCCATTTGAACTTGCCTTTCAGAATGATTTAAAATTCCTCTCCTGGAAAACTGTTTTACTTATTGTTCTGGCGTGTGCAAGGTGAATCTCTTGAGATGAAAGCTCTCGCGGTGGGGCAACCTTATCAGTTTTTCCACAAGGACATAGTTATTTTATGCACTAATCCATCTTTCTTGCTGTACGTTTTCTGAATTTATGCATAATTAAGCCATCAGTCTCTTAGGTTTCTTTCCAGAACCTAGAAACAAGGGAGAGAAGATTATGCATACCTTTGATGTGCACAGGCAGCTCATGTACTGCCTTTACAGAACTAAGCCCTTCAGGGAAGTTGAACAGCTGTTTATTTTCTATTTTGTGGCTAAGAAGGGTCAACCTCTCTGTAAGCAAACATTTGTTCATTGGTTGTCCTTTGCTATTGTTTCTTGTTACTCCCACCATGGTAAATCTTTTCCAGGCAAGGTTACGGCGTATTCCACCAGTCTCTTAACCTTTTGGTGGAATATTGGAAAGGAGTGGACTTTAGAAACTTTCAAAAGGCTGCATCCTGGTCCTCTGCTCATACCTTTACAAAGCACTTCAAACTAGTTTCTTTCTCAAGTTCCACCACAAACTTTGCAGGGACCGTTCTCCAGGGTGCTTGAATCTTTATCGTCCCTTCTCCCAGGTAAGGGAGTACGCTTTGGGAATCTACCCATATGCCACTAAGGCACTGTGAATGATGACCATAGTACAGTCCTATGTACCTGTCACAGTAGATGTTCTTCATAGTCAGTAGTGCAGTACTAATTCTTGGGTCTTTCTGCTATGCAGCCCACAACTGGCTCGAATTCCAGAGTCTTTGCATCAACCCTAGCTGACAGATGTCCAAGGACCAACTTACGGATGCCAGGGTATAAGAAGGGCATCCTGCCCCATCTTTGGCTCTTTTTAGCTGTGCAGTCCGATGCAGTTCATCATGTTTACAAAATGCTCACAGTCCAACAGTTGGCTCATCTTTTCTAGAGTTTCTACAGTTTACCAGACAGATAAGTAACCCCTGTGCACTTTTCCTCTAGTTATTAATTACTTGAAGTGTGGGAAGCAAATCCTGCATAAAGATTTTCACTTTTTTTGTCTGTTCTGTTTGCGACCTCAACACAATGTCTCTAGTTGTCCTGATTATGCTAAATTCCATGCAAAGACTCTTAAATGCAGGACCGAAGTCTTAGCAGCTGATATAGAGTCATCTGTTTCTGTTCCCTCAGTGTCTTTGCAGTCCTCGGCTTCTGATAGCATCATTCCTAAAAATTGCAAAGACAAAAAATACAAGGAAAAGAAATCTAAGGCTATCACCAGTGCTTCAGCCCACAGTCCTAATTCGGCCATTTACCCAGGATAGGTGCTTTTTCAGCCCCTTGGTCCTGTGACTGCTAGGCCTAGGCCCTCTGGCTCAAACAATTGGCTGCAATGGCTTCAGGCCTTTTGTTCACTTCTTCTACTGCATCATCATCTGTTGGGTCAGAGTTCACTCTGCAGGTTTCAGCTTCTGACATTTGTGTTGTGGATACCTATCGAGACCCATTATCTTCCTCAGCCTTGGAATCCCAGCCTGAGGTTGAAGTCTGCTGACCACAACCTCAGGTTATCTTAATTAAAGGAATGCCTAAATCTAAAAGAACAGTCAGCCTACCACTGTCTTCTACTCAGCCCTCGGGCACTCCACAGAATCCTCTAAAGGAGAACCAAAGGGTGCAACTAGACAAATCTTGCATAATGATAGAGAGAGTAGACTGTTAGATTTGATAAAAAAGCTTATTCCTTAGCTATCCTGTCTGTGAGGCACTTAATTGCCACTTTTGCATGTTAAAATATCTAGAATTACCTACAAGACCAAATCAGTTCTAAGGCAGAGACTGGTTCAGGCAAAACCTTGTTTAATGAAATTCAGGAGAGTGCTAGTGCAGCTTGGTCTCCAGACATTCTTTAAACTGTGGGTATGATGCATTGGATGCATCATGCAGAGCAGCTGCCACAGGCTCAGTCATTCGCAGGCATGCCTGACTCTAGACACATCTTTTATGTAATACACTGGAAAATACTTGAAATAAAATACACTGGAACGCAGCACAAGCACGCTGTAGATGGTGTAATAGTCTTCTTTATTTCATTCTGGTACCTCGGCCTTCGCCTTCTCAAGGAATACATTCATCCTACGTACCACCACACCTTTTATATCCATTACAAAGTCAAATTGACATAATTAATTGCAATCAAACAATTTAACAACCATTAAATGAACCCACCCTTGTAATCTACAAAATTTTACTAAGTGCGTTATTTTTACCTTCAAAAAAATATGCAATTAAACATTAAATATAGAAATACTTTGTGTAATTTATCACCTATATTATAAATACCATTTCCTTCCAAACCTTTAAATAATTTTACGTATGAAAAATATTATCAAAATATTCTGTACAAAACTTTACCTTAATACAATGATTCATGTTTCAATATTCATACCATTTGGAAAGTGAGTTTTGTAATTCAAAATGAATCTGGATTCCATTTCTAATAACCTATTATGGAATCCTGCATCATCACCTAAATTTTTTGGTTTACTTAACACACAATATATGAATCCTTCAGGAACCCCCTTATGAAAGTCCAAAAAATGTTTGGCCACAGGACTCTCCAATCTTTTATGCTTGATGTCGCCCAAATGTTCCATAATTCTAAGTTTAACTTTTCTGCTAGTTTGACCTATATACCATCTTTGTTTGCCACAACCACAACCTATAATGTACACTACCCCCACCGAATTACAATCAAAATATTCTAAGGCTTTATAGTTCACATTATTGATCTTAGTTCCATCTAAATTCTTAACTTTACTGCAAACTTTACACTTGCCACATCTATATGTTCCTATTTTTTCTGTTTTTGAGTTTTTTCCAAACTGTGCCTTATGCTCAAAATCTCTTTTAGATTGGGGTATCTACCATACGAAAAGGTAATGTTACTTGGGAAAAGATTCCCCACTCTATTATCACCCAAAACTATTGGCCACAAATTTGATACTGTTTCCCTTAAAATCTGGGAAAACTGGGAAAATTTAGTGCCGAAAAATATCTTATCTTTTTTAACAATTTCTGATTCAATACTTTCTGTACGATTTCCTTGAAAAACATGTGGCCTTGAATGCTTACTTCTTTCCAAATTTCTCTCTAAGCATTCAGGGGTTATCAGACCCAATTCCTTCTCCACTTTTACCCTAGCTGATTTAATGGTAGCCACAGAGTAACCTCTCCCAATTAGTTTCCCTTCAATTTTGTCGAATTCATCTCCCACTTTGGTCAACTCAGAAATATTTGAACCAATACGTTTGAATTCCCCCAAAGGTAAGAGTTTAATAAAGATCCGCTGTGCATGCTGGAAGCATGCAGAAAATTGTCAGCGGCTGTCTCTTTGTAGAAAGGTTTAAATTGAATCCTGTTATTGGACCCTACATAAAATTCAATATCCAAATATTGTATACTCATACCCCCCTTGGTATATGTGAAATCCAAACCACATGGATTGCTCTTAATTTCCAAAATAAATCTGTCAAACTCCATGGGATCACCTCGATCATCTATGTATCTTTTATACTTGACTACCTTCGTCCTAAAGAAGTTGTTTGTATAAATGAAAGAATTTTCAAAATGGGCCATGAAAAGGACAGCATATGAGGGCGCATAAGGTGCCCCCATAGCTGTCCCCTCATTTTGCAGGAAAAACTCTCCCTCAAACTCAAAACAATTATGAGTTAAACAAAATTCCAAAAGCTGTATGATATAATTTGTTCTTGGTCCTTCTCCCAACATCTTTTCTTTGGATTCCAAACCCCAATATTTATTAATGCTTGTGTATAAAGATTTTACATCCACACTTGCCCAGTAAAAATCCTGTTCCCAGATGATGTTTCTCATCTCTTCACTTACTTCTCTCGTGTTTTTAACATGGGCTTGAACCTTGTGTAAATGGCATTTTAACACCGAGTCCAAAAAAATTCCTATGTTCTGCAAATATGAGCCCTTGCCAGAAACAACGGGGCGACCTGGAGGGTTTCTTAAATCCTTGTGAACTTTAGGAATAATAAAGAACCTTGCATTTCTTGGATTCTCTATGTAAATCCTTTTTACATCACTAGATGTAAAAAATCCTAACCGTTCACCTCTTTCCAAGACCTCTAATAATGCAGAATTAAAAACTTTTGTCATATTAGAGACCAACCTAATGTAAGTTTTATCATCATTTAAGAGCTCCAATGCCGCTGAATTATACTTTTCTCTAGGCAGAATAACCCAATTGCCCCCTTTATCTGCTTGAGTAAAAACATAATGTTTGTTACAATCTTTCAAAACTGATAAAGCAGTCCATTCAACCTTGCTTAAATTATATGACTTTTTACTTTTAACAAACTTATCATGCTCATACTCTAGCTGCTTACATAATGTTTTTTCAAAAACCTGTATGGCTACATTGCTTCTGGGCGGATTGAATTTGCTCTCATAGGGCATTCTTGGCACATCAAATCTACCATAACCCGTGTCAAACCCACCATCCATCACACTTAATACATTTTCATCATCAGGGAAAATATCAACTAAATCATTCTGATGTAAAGAAATGTCCATTAAAGAACTGTCCAAAATAGTCTGTTATGTCATTTGGTTCTCTGGCTTCCGTTTCCATTCTATTTTCAGCAAAAAATGTTCTTAAATACAACTTTCTACAAAACTGTTTTGCATCCATTAGAATGTCTGATAAGGAAGGGAAGCGTGTCGGAACAAATTTAGTCCCTTTACATAACACTTTTCTACTTTCGTCGGTAATGTCACAATCAGAAAGATTCAAAATGCGAAAAGACTCACCTTCTGTTGATTGTAACCGCGGGTCATTAACAGTCTCAGTGGTATGTGGTAACAAAACATCTTCATATACGACATCTATGGCATTGGAAAGATTGGAAATGCTGGAAATGCTGTGACCTATGAAACGAGCATTATCTTCTCCTATTTTTGTTCTGAAAACGGCGCCCCCTTCCTTTATTCTGCACCGGACTTTGACCAGAATTATTTGTTGTTTCATTAGCCCTTGTAACTATGTCCTGCTCCAGATTCAAATCCTCGAATGAAACGCTCTTCCTTCCCGTAGACTCCGTGTCGACTGAAGATACCGTAGTATCTCCCGCTGGTCCACCTCTAGCAGCTCCTCTGACGTCACGCCTGACTCCGCGCTTTCTTTTAAAGCTATACTGCCATGAAAACAACTTGCCAGATTCGTGATCTTTAATATCTCGGATAAGTTTCTTTTTCTTTCGTATAATCACCTCCGATTCAACTTTAGCTACTCTGGCTTTGATGTCAACCATGTTCCCCTCGAAAACATCACTGGAACTTTCGTTGATCAGTTCTTTTTGCAGTTGCAAAATGGATGAACGGACTCTATCTAGTACCCTTTCATTCCTCTCGACAAGGATACCCAGCCAACTTATGGTACAGTTCAACGAGACTGCCTTCCATTCTGCGGAGAGATCCGCCTCCTCGTCTCCGAAATCATAGGCAGGTAAACGTTCCACCCTTAACCCTCTAGGGGTTATATTTAAACTGATGTATTTTTCTAACAGTTTAGAATCATAAAAGGTGGTCACTTCTTTTACCATCGCCTTCTCCAGTTCTGTGTATTTGGACGAACAATCAGTAAAGGTACAACTCTCATGCCTCTTCTTCCATACTTAAAATGGAGCTAATATGGTGGGAAAACACCATCTTACAGAATCTAAGGGTGAATTTCTTTTTCTCAGAGGCAGACAAGACCATCACCACAGACCGTTCAGATTTAGCCTGGGGGAACTCACTTAGGTTCCATGAAGGGGCAACGGCATCTGGATACCAAATCAGAGGAAGATGCATATAAACCAAAAAGAGGTGTTATCTTTTTACTTGGCCATAAAATATTTTCAGTACAGTTTGGCCCCAGGAACTTTACAGAATTGGACAAACAACACAACAATGATGTGGTACAAAAACAAGAGAGTACCCTGTCCCACCCCTTGTGTGGTCTTGCAGATAATACTTGAATGTTAGCACAGGATCTAAGACTAACACTTACAGCATCCTACATTCTGGGACAGAACAATACTCTAGCAGACTGTCTAAGCTGGGATCTTATAGACCCCAACAAATGGATGCTGAAGAGAGGGATACCAAAATACCTTTCACCAAAACAGACCACTTCAGAAGTTCTGCTCCAGACCCTAATAGGCAGGGACATGGAGAACAGAAGATTTCTCATTCAAATAGACAAACCTGTACCTTTATGTTTTCCCACCTTTACCTCTGATTCCCACGGTGCTGATAAAGTTAGGTCAGACAGGCCAAACATGATCCTTCTTAACCCCTTCTGGCCAAGACCACACTGGTTCAACCTGTTCACTGCCAGCGAAGGGAGATTCTACACACACACACACACACACACACACACACACACACACACACACACACACACACACACACACACACACACACACATCTCTGCACCCAAGCCAATGACTCTGTATTCCATCCTCACCTGTCAGCATTCAAACTGACAAGCCTGGAGGATTTGATTTTGACACCAGAAAATGTAAACTACTCATCTGAAGTGCTGAAATTCCTGAAAGAGGCAAGGAGACCCACCACCAGAAAATTGTACTTAGCAAAATGGAAAAGATTTCCCATATAATGCCACAGTAGGAACACCAGTCTTCATCAGGCAGACATTAATATAGTCCTGAAATACTGTCCCAGTTTGTTTAGCTAGGGTCCTTCTTACTTGAGTATTAAGGTGCATGCTTCTGCCATCTCAGCTTGTCTTTCATGTTCCCCACCACCACCTAAAGCTATTCTTGAAAGGGGTCATTCATTTAAGGCCCCCCCAGAAGGAGACCAGTTTCTACCTGGGATCTCAACTATATGTTAAATTTACCTTGCCTCCCTTTGAGCCAGCAGCATCTGCCCCAGTACAGATACTCATTTGGAAGACCACCTTACTAATAGCTATCACCTCAGTAAGGCAGGTCTCAGAGCTACAAACCCTTATGTGCAACAGGCCTTTTACTGTCTTTCACAGGATAGGGTAAATCTCAGAACTAACCCATTTTCCATGCCCAATGTGGTATCAGAACTTTCTTTAAACCAGGCTATCCACCTTCCAGTCTTTTTTCCTAATCCACAGAACAAATCCTGCATTCTCTGGATGTGCACCGGCAAGTCAGGTGCAACCTTGACAGGATAAACCCCCCCCAAATAGAGCAGATCAGTTGTTGGTGGCTTTCACAGAAGGAAAAAAGGTCAGACCCGTCTCCAAATAAACCATCTCTAAATGGAAAGCTAATTGCATTTAGTTCTGTTACACTCACAATGGCAAATTTTTACCTGGCCATGTCAAAGGCCATTCCACCAGGCACAGGGCAGCTACCACTGCCATACTCAAATGGGTTCCTACCCAAGTGATTCTAGAAGCTGCCATTTGGAACTCGGTGCACATATTTACTAAATACTACCATCTTAGGCATTGCCTCCAGGCCTTGAGTAGGGTTTGCTACTGACATACTGCAAAATTTGATTTTTCATGGCCCAACAGATTACCATCCAGCATGTAGCTTTGGGAGACCTCCTAAGAATCGGTAGTGTAACATTGACTTGGAGGAGAGTGGCGTCCCTGCAAGAGGTTCTCCTGCTCGATTCTCATCTGGGGTGCCTTCTGTGTGGAGTCTGCATATCCTTCCTCCATTCGTGTGGGTTTCCTCCCACATTACAAAGACATGCATCTGGAGCATTTCTCCCCAGCTCTTCTCTGAAAATTGTCTCATTCCAGGTTAGACTTTCCTGGTTAACAAATGTTAAATAAAATAAGTAAATAAATCTTCATCTCCTCCTTTACTTGTATTGTCTTACAGACTCAAACTCAAACACTGACTCTGCTGTCCTTAGGCATCAGACTGATTTTCACTGCCTAGAATGACCTAAATATTGGGCTAGTGGATGCCCTTCTTTATACCTTGATATCTGGACATCAGTTGACAAGTAATGATGCAAAGACTCTGGAAATCAGGCCTGTCATGAGCTTCTGCCTGACAGGGGACCCAAGAATCAATACTGCAAGAATAATGTATGGTAATGGTAAGTGTAACACAACTGTACTGTGTTGGAATTTCACACTGACTCAGTGGCAGCATCCACCCATCATCACTCTTATTTTATACATAGTTCAGTTGTATCCAGCCTTATGCTGCTGGTTGGCTTTGGATATTTGTGTTTGTGTTTTTTGGCTGCTAATTGATTGATTTTGGGCAATTCTTCTTGTGGTCCTTTTTGGCTGTTCCTACTTAGCACTAAAAGCCTGAATAACTGACTTCCTGTGATAGAGGTTAGGCTTCCCCTGATGGGATGGTCTTAGCTTATCCCCTGTCACAGGGAGTCAGAGGAGGGAATTCTGAGTTCTGGAAAGCTGCTAGTGTGAATTTGTGCAGGCATAGAACCCATATGCCACTGAGATTAGGTATAAATTTGTATTCAAGGAATTCTTTCATGAGTCCATAGACTCCACATAGGTGCATGTGCTGAGGATTCTGTCCAATAGAGTGAGAAAGGTGAACCAGAATATGATAGATTTGAAAGATATTTACATACCATAACGATATATCTGTATGGTCATGATTCTTTGTCAACATTTCCACTCGCCTTCCCCTGCCTGGACAGACCCTTGATGGCTATTCTAGTTGTATTCAAAGTATGTTTTTTTGCTGTACTACATTTTCATGCAGCCTATTCCAGATTTGTGCAATGCTGAGTAAAGCAGAGGCTCTGAAGCTTAGGGAAATTTTATTGGTGCCGAAGAGTGTGAAAGTTTGATTTTCATTTATAGTGGTTGATGTGGATGAGCTATAACTGTGCAGATCTAGCAGCAGGGTAAGTACATAACTTCTGAAAGTGCTCCTCCTCATTAAAGTGTATATTCGAGTGCTACTAACAAGAATCTGTTTATCTTTACAGTTAAGATTTTTCTGTTCCTTTTAATTGGATGAGAGAGACCATCGGCATTCCAGCTCACAAGTTTGAATAAAGCCTATCTTCTAAAATGAGTCAGTATCAGCATATCAGTCCAGACACTTAATTCCTTTACAGGATGGTGCCTCCTAATACCTTTCTTGCTCTAGTAGTCTCTTTCCCCTGTCAACCATTTCAAAGGTGAAAACAGCTTCAGCATGATTTTCTGGAGAACCGGAATCTCCTCCTGTCTGACTTCAGAGTTATTGCAAACTACACTATGTTCAGGGAAAAAATAATCTGATGTTATCGATCTTCATTCATTCATGACAGTTGGGTTATGGTTCCATTCTCAGAATCGACTCAGACATTGTAACAAGCTTTTGTTTGCCAGAAACTCTCAAGCTAAGGTTACCCATAGTGCCCGTCTTCCATTCAGATCTCATTTGCCGTATAGAGTTTCAAGATGCGTCAGACCATGCTCTCAAGCTAAGTGTTTTTATTTCTGTATATTTCTCGATATTCCTTTGTACTTTAAAGCTCCCCTTTTTGATATTTCTTGGTTGCTCTATTTTATATTTTTGAATTACTGTGTGAGTGCTGTTTTATCTACCTTTTTACTTTTCTTGTATTTCTTCCTTACCATAGTTGATATAGGCCCCTCCCTTCCCTCTTACCTCTAGTAACTTTCAAATACCATTGTTGGTATTCTTTCCTTTTCTTTCTCTCTTTACCTGTCTAGGTATTTCTTGCGTTACCATTGTTTGTACCTAAAAAAAAAAAAAAAAAAAAAATATTTAGTTTGTTCTGTTCTTTCCTGTTAGTGTGTGTGTGTGGTGATCATGTGAGCGTTTTTATTGTGGTGATTTATATGAACATGGCTGACAAAAAAGGTACCACAGGCTTTAAATAACATGACAAATATGTCAGGAAGATGCCCAACTACGATGGGTATCTTTCCTGCATGTATTATTTAGGAGTGCTGCATTTACAAGTCCAACCTCTGTGCAAACTTTATTAAGGGCTTTAGTGCCTGCACCCTGGCAGGGAGTAAGAACAAATTGATTTTAAAGGGATTATTAAAAAAAACCTTTACAGAGGTTTTGTCTTAGGCAGAGGTGTCAAAACCTCCTAAAAAAAAGAGGCAAGAAAGAGGAGCCACTCTTTCCCAGCGCCTCCTCAGTAGTCACAGGAGCCAAAATCATCTAAAGGCTAAATTTCTATGGAACTGAAGCCTAAACAAACAAAATTGGCACCAGCTGTCTTGGCACCAGAGTCTACGACCCCTTTCACGGTGCCGCCTTTTTCAACTGAACCAATTGCCACGGTACTGACCCCTTCCACGGTACCGCAGACCCTCTCTGCACCAATAATTGGTCACCTCCACCCCAACACAAGTTTTTGCTATGGTGCCAAAGGTCAAAACACTAGCCAGGACTCGTTATTCCCCATCCATGACCTCTTTGTTGGTCAGCAGCTCAGTCCCTTTATTGATCGACCATAATCACCCTTGGGAATGTCTATTTGTTCCACCAGGAGCCTTTTGAAGCTTGATAAAGTTAGACAGGTGGATCAGGTCTTAGTGGCCAGAGGTATTCCAACCCCATCTAGGGCCTCCCTCCCACCCGGAGTTGAGGTTTATTCTCCACAGACTCCAACTATTCTTCCTCCTTTGACCTCCCTGCAGAATTTGGAGCCCTCGACACCAACGCCTGTCCCTTCGGCACCGATGGTGGATCTCACCTTGGTTCTGGAACCCACTCTGTGGACCTCTGCTCAGTCGGAACTGACCCACCTGCGGAACCATGACTTGGCTGTTGGCTCCGGATTCCCTGGTATGACACCGATTTTCTGCTACAGTGCCGTCTACGGTTCCAGGTGCTTTGACAGTTCCGAGTTCTGTTGTGGCTCCTTTTGTGGGGGTGATCTTGTCAGAGCGGAGTGTGACCCTAATTCCAAGGTTATCATTCTCAGTTCCAGGCTTCCATCCCACTTCAGGCGGGCCTGCCTTTTAGATTATGGAGAGAGAGCTCGCGTCAGCAGGCTCACAGTTGGCACCCTTGACGTCAGAATGTCATATCTACGTATCTTCTGGTTCACAGCTGTCACAGTCTACTACACTGGGGCAGTGGGCTCGGGAGCAACAAGACACCCTACCACAGGGTACCCTTTATTCAGAGTCCTCTTCAGACCTCCCCCTGATGAGCCACCTCATAAGAAATTGTGCAAGAGGAAGCACACTGATTCTCCAGAAGAATCTCTCACCTAGGATACAGACTTCGATGAAGGGCGAAAGGGTCCCCATGGTTACCCACTGAAGATGTCTCCTTTGGAGACATCTGGAAATCGTAAAACAGAGTGATGACTGGAAGCCCACCAACCCTTCCTCCAAGGAATCTGTCTTCTTGCAGGCTTTCATTGCTCAACCTTCTACTTCCTGGATGACCCCGCCTGCAGATGACTTAGTCAAGTTCATTGTACAGCATGCCTGGAAGGCCTCTGACACTGTAGAGCCAATCCCCCAGAGACATGCCAAAATACTCTCCCCTCAGAGGATCAACCCCACTAGTCCAAGGGTTTAATGGTAGATGCTATGGCGGTGGTGGCAGCCACAAAGAAGGAACTCTCAGAGGAGAGTTCTACTGCCCATCCTCCAAAACCGAGAGTCTCGCACGTTAGACAGATTAGGGAAGCAGGTTTATGCTTCAACAACCTTTGCCATTCGGTCATTGAATTATCTGGTGTGTTTTACTTGTCTTCAAAGGGACCTGATCATTGAACTCTCAGGAACCCTAGCAGGAGCAGTATCTGACGAGGTACATGACATGGTTGCCTTCCAGCTTGCAACCCTAGAATTTATCTACAATTCCTCCATGCTGTTGATTGCACAGAGCAGCAGCTGCAGGTGTTGTGATGAGACATCATACCTGGATGCACTTGTGTAACTTTGCGGACCCTTTCAAGTCTTCATTCGTCAACACTCCCGTTGACGCTTCCTCGTTGTTTGGCCCAAAAGTTAGACACATTAGCCATGTGTGAAAAAGAAGGAAAGACCCTTTCTGCCATGGGCGTATGTTTTTCTGCTCCTCAATGACCCTATTCCAGGAATCGGTGAAGTGGGAAGATGTGGCTCAGGAAATCCCAGGGGCCTTTTCGGGTCATGCGTGGCGAGTTTTCTCCCCAGAGCGGGGGGGGGGGGGACTCGTCAGGAAGATGTCCTCCCCCTGTGGCAGAGGGTGCCTGCGTAACCTGGTTTCCTGGGATTCCTTCTCTGGGCAACCCTATCAGCACTGCTGAGGAGTGGCCCAATTGCTTACCTCTGGAGCCAGTTCAGGGGAAGGTTCTCTCTGCACTACTTAACATGGCATTCAATAACATCAGATTCTTGGATGCAGATGATCAGACGATAATTACCAGAGGTTACCACATCCCCATTTGATCTGTGTCCAAAGCCACAAAGGTGAATCCCCAATGTTCCACCCAGTCAGAGGGACAAAACAGCTCAAGAAATTCAAAAGCTGTTCATTAAAAGAGTAATCCAAATAATCCTACCAGACCAAGTAGGATCCGGATTTTACTCAAGATTCTTTTTAGTGCCAAAAAATACAGGGGACTGGAGGCCAGATGTCCTTCAAGGATGCATCTGCAGTCCTTACATATGGGTTGTCCTGCCTCAGGCAGCCTTTCGGTCGGCCGGATTCCAAAGTCTGGGTCCAGCGTCGGCTGATGTCGCCCTTTTCCCTGACGTCAGAGTGCCTGGGGTATAAAAGCATCAGCCGACGCCATCTTCCTCAGTCTTTCTTGCTGCGTGGTGCCCGAAGCAGAAGCAGTTCGCAAGTGCCGGTCGGCCAGCTCCTGTAACTTCAGCTACCGAAGACTTCAAAAGCTAAGTACTCCGTTGGGGACTCTCTTGCCTCAGCCGATGTCAGATCAGACGCTTAAAGTTAATAATTGCTTAACTTGTGGGAAACAAATACCTCATAAGGATTTCCATTCTTACTGCCTCCCCTGCCTAGGCCCAGACCACGACGTCTCGGCCTGTACAGCCTGTGCCTCCTTCAACCGACGCACTCTTAGGCGTCGGGCAGAGTTTGCAGAGGAATTTTTGGGGGCTAGTTACTGTTATAATATGCCGTCGGAGACTCCGACTTTTCATTTAACCAAAAAACGGAAGGACAAGGTCCGACACACGCTGACCGTGGTTTCGGCTGAAACCACCACTAGTGTCTCGGTCTCGGCTGAAACCGAGTCCTTGGTACTTCCGACCGTCGAAACAGCACAACCGACAATTTTGGCCCCGGAGGCCTCTTCTGAGTCGGTTATAGAATTTCCTTCAGAAACCGGTGTCCAAGAAACATCTGACATCATTTCCCTTGACAAAACTACATCACCACGTGGAGCAGCCAGGCCTCCTGCATCCATGTCCATAAAGGCGTTCACAAGGGCTAAAGCTGCTAAACAGCCAAAATCTCTGCCTCCCAAGGCAATTCCTCAGGGATCCACTACAGGTTCACAGATTTTAAGTTTAGCTGAGGACCTTATCTCCTTAATTAGGGGCTCTCAGCCACATCCGGACAGGGGCTCTCTTCCTCGTCCAGACAAAAGGCCAGGGTTGAGCCCACTGATCCCCAGTCCTCTGATGAGGCCTCAGATGGCTCTGCTCTTTCTGATTACCAGTAGGAGGCCTTTACGGCCTACGAGGATTCTGATGCAGAGGAAT
Organism: Protopterus annectens; assembly: GCF_019279795.1. Classification (NCBI taxonomy): domain Eukaryota; kingdom Metazoa; phylum Chordata; order Ceratodontiformes; family Protopteridae; genus Protopterus; species Protopterus annectens. The sequence continues at coordinate 340,120,896 of NC_056730.1, read as the reverse complement.
CTATTCCCTCTGCCTCCCCTCCTGAAGAGCTGTCCTTTGGGGAGACCCTTCACTCCATGAGAGAGCATTTCAAATGGCAGGGCCAGGAATTCTCTGATTCCAGGAAAAGATTAAGGACTTTTCTGCATTTACCTCAGCATAGACCTTTGGCTATTCCTCCTGTTTTGAATGTCATTGATGATGTGTACTCTGAGTCTAGCATTTCCCCTGACTCCCTTCCTCCGGCTCCTGTCAAACCCGATAGGTACTACAGGGTCCCGGACTCGCATCATTTCCTTTACAAGGCCCACTCTGCTGACCCTGAGACTATTTCCCAGGGCCCTAAAGGGGTGGCATCTGCCACTACTAAAAATCCACTCCCCTCTGAAAGGGAGTCCAGGGCTTTAGAGAGATGGGGTAAAAAAGTGTATACTTCTTCCACTCTTTCTATGAGGGCATTCAATTGTCAATTCCATATTATACAGTACCAAGAGTATTTGTTAGATGAATTGCATAAAAAACTGTCTTCACCTGAACCCCTAGACTGCAAGTCACTTCAGGATCTGGTACATAACTCCCAACAGGTTAGCAACCATTTCTTGCAGTGTGGTTATGATGCATTGGAAGCTTCATGTAGGTCAGCAATGACAGGTGCAGTCATACGTAGACATGCTTGGCTGAAGGAACAAACCCTGCCAGATCATGTTAAAGCAAAGCTTCTGGATGCTCCACTGGAAAAGCAAAAGTTATTTGGCTCCACTGCTCAGGAGGTCTTAAAGAAATTTGAGGAAAAGGCTAAATCTGTACAAACAGTCAAAGATTTTCTCCAGGTCCAACCACCAAGATTCAGCAGAAATTGGCCCTCTAAGAATTGGTCCTTTCCAGACACAGAGAGATTTCAAAGAGGCAAGAACAGGCGTGCCAGAGGTAGAGGGCAAGCTAGAGGCTCCTACAGAGGATGTCAATGGCAGCCTCCTAACCAGAGAAGTAGTGCAGGACCTACAACTGCTGCACAAGGACAGACTCAATGACTTTACCTTGACCCCGCCAACCAGGGCTCAATTGGAAGCACCTTTGGGCGGAAAGCTATCTTTATTCTCAAAAAATTGGCACAGTATTACAAGGGACAAATGGACACTGCAAATAATAGACAAAGTATACAGGTTCCATTTTCATACATTGCCAAAAAGAAAAGGCATGCCAAGCCTGCCACCGAATCAAAGGGCAGAGGCTTTAAAACAAATTTCCAACCTTTTGCAATTGAAAGCTATAGAAAAGGTTCCTCTCACAGAACAAGGCCAAGGATTTTATTCCAGATTATTCCTTGCCCCAAGAAAAGAAAAACAATGGAGGCCTATTCTCGACTTGTCCGCACTGAATACTTATCTCATTGTGCCAAAATTCAAAATGCTGACCCTACAGCAACTCCTTCCCATGCTGGGCAAGGGGTCTTGGCTGGTAACGCTAGACCTCAAGGAGGCATACCTGCATGTCCCTATCAGACAAAGTTGCAGAAGATACCTCAGATTTCTTGCAGGTTCAGAGCATTATCAATTCTCAGCATTGCCCTTTGGCTTATCTACTGCACCCAGAGTATTCACGAAATGCCTGGCATCAGTAATTGCACACTGCAGACTTCAGGGGATTCAAATATACCCATACCTGGACGACTGCCTTATACAAGCGGACAGCCAACAAACATTGGTAAAACACTTGAATTATGCCATACGCCTACTTCAGGCTTTGGGATACACAGTCAACATTCGAAAATCAAGACTTGTTCCATCCCAAAGAATAATTTTTCTGGTTGCAAAACTAGACACAACCACCCAAATGGCTTTTCTCACAGAAGAAAAACAAGAACTACCACCGGATTACTTCAGAAACCTGGCAAAGCAAACCCATCTGACTGCAAGGAAAATACTGCAGGCCCTGGGTTTCATGGCATCTTGCATTCTTCTGATTCCACAAGCAAGGCTGCATATGAGGAAACTACAATGGTACCTAAGGAGTCTATGGTCTCAACACAGTCACAGCCTAGAAGCTTTGATCCCCCTCATCCCACGCCTTCAAAAGGAATTTCTGTGGTGGGCTCAAGCAAGCCAGTCAAACATGGGTCTGCCTTTCAGCAAACCAAATATCAGCCAAACCATTACCACGGATGCCTCAGACCATGGATGGGGAGCGCACATGGAGGGCAGATGCATTCAAGGACAATGGACACAAACAGAATTTCTCCTACACATAAACCAAAAGGAAATGTTGGCAGTGATACATTCCATCGAGGCCTTCAAGCACTTCCTACATCAAGGCCACCTGCTAATAAAGACAGACAATACCACAGTTATGTGGTACATAAAGAAGCAAGGAGGTACCCATTCTTACCCTCTTTGCAGGCTGGCAATGAATCTTTGGGAACTTTCCCTAAAACTGAATATACAGCTGCAATCCCAGTATGTACCAGGAAAAGACAATGTACTGGCGGACAGCCTAAGCAGAAACATCATGGATCCACACGAATGGATGCTGCACCCAGACACCTTTCTTCAAATAACACAATCATAGGGAAAGCCGGACATAGATCTTTTTGCCTCCCACCACAACCATCAACTGAAGAAATTCTGCACAAGGACATAACACCCACAAGCATGGAAAGTGGACTCTCTCTCTCTTTCAGCTGGAATACTCTAACAGTATATGCATTCCCACCTCTGCCGTTAATGACCAAGGTCTTACTGAAGATCAGGACAGAACAACCAAAAGTGATTCTCATAGCTCCGGACTGGCCAAGACAACATTGGTACCCACTGTTAAGGAGCTTGTCACACACGAAACCGTGGCCTCTACCACAATGGCCACTTCTTCTGACACAGCACAATTACAAAACTCTGCACTCCAGCCTAGAAACCTTGCAGCTGACAGCTTGGAAAATACCTTGACTCCTCGCCTGGATAAACTATCCAAAAGGGTAAAGGATATCATCAAGGAAGCTCGGCGGCCTTCCACAAGGAAGGCATATTCAGCAAAATGGAAAAGATTCCGCACTTGGATCTCCACAAAGGGCCAAGATCCGACAGTAATGAGCATTCCACATATCTTGGAATACTTGGCAGAAATGCTCCATAATGGCCTCTCTTACTCTTCCATAAAAATTCATGCTTCAGCCATTTCAGCAGAGTACAACACTGATCCACCTGTATTTTCTCACCCGCTGCTAAAGCAGTTTCTAAGAGGGATAAAAAACAACAACTCTCCGAGGAAACCACCAGTGCCTACATGGGATCTTAACTTCATGTTGGAAAAATTAACTCTACCTCCTTTTGAACCAGCAGCATCTGCAGAACTACAGTTCCTCTCTTGGAAGACTGCCTTCCTTCTGGCCATAACCTCAGCAAGAAGAGTATCTGAGTTACAGGCCCTCATGGCAGTGCAACCATTTCTTACTTTTCATTAGGACAGAGTCTCATTGAGAACCAATCCTTCATTCATGCCAAAGGTGGTATCCAGGGTCTCACTGAACCAAGTGTTCACCTGCCTACCTTCTTTCCAAATCCACAAAATAAAGGAGAAAAACTTCTGCATACACTGGACATTCACAGACAGTTGCACTACTACTTGGACAGAACTTGGACAGAACTAAGACTTACAGGAAAACTGACCAGCTTTTTGTAGTATATGCTGCTGGTGTACAAGGAAAAGCAATTTCCAAACAGACAATTTCAAAATGGATAGGGAATTGCATTCGATTCTGTTACTCTTTTCATGGCAAACCTGTGCCATCCAACATTAGACCTCATTCCACCAGAGCCACAGCCACATCCACAGCCTTCTTAAGAGGGGTGGCTCCAAAGGACATCTTAGAAGCTGCTACATAGAGCTCCGTGCATGCATTTTCCAAGCATTACAACTTACCATTATATTCCAGATCCAGAGCAGGCAGTCCTGCAAGGCATTTTAGCTACACCATCCTTTTCTTAGGTCCTACCACCCCCAGCTTGGCTATGGTATTCTACCCATATGTAAGGACTGCAGATGCATCCTTGAAAGACATAGTACAGTTTTGTACCTACCATAAATGTAGATGTCCGATAGGTATGCATCTGCAGTCAGGATTTCCCTCCCTCCTACCCCTCTGTGGTATTCCTTGAGTAGTTATCCCTCTTTCTAGCTAGCTGGGGTTATCTATTATGGTGTATTTGTTTTATATATATATATATATATATATATATATATATATATCACTGTGCATGTTTGGAATTTTTTGCATCTCTCCAAATTTAGCCTTCATTAGAGGGCACCTGGCATCTGGGGCAAGAAAAACTGAGGAAGATGGCATCGGCTGATGCTTTTATACCCCAGGCGCTCTGACGTCAGGGAAAAGGGCGACATCAGCCGACGCCGGACCCAGACTTTGGAATCCGGCCGACCGAAGGGCTGCCTGAGGCAGAACAACCCATATGTAAGGACTGCAGATGCATACCTATCGGACATCTACATTTATGGTACGTACAAAACTGTACTTTCTAGACTTCAGCATCTTGAACAAGTTTGTCAAACTGACAACATTCCGAATGGACACTATTCAGTCTATCCTGCCTTTACTGGAGAAAGACAATTGGATGTGCTGTATAGATGTTCAGGATGCGTATTGCCACATAAAAATGGACAAGCGCTCCAGAAGATACCTCCGCTTCTGGCTCGGAGCCAGTCATTTCCAGTTTCATGCACTGCCCTTTGATCTCACCACAGCCCTCAGGGTGTTCACCAAATGCATGGCAGTGGTAGCAGCTCATCTGAAACTTCAGGGATTCCGGGTGTTTCCATATTTAGATGATTGATTCCTTATCACTCCCACCAGGCATCTACTGCTTCACGCCTTGTACTACACACTCGAACTGGTAGAGGTCTTAGGCATTTCAATAGACAAAGGTCAAATCTGGCACCCAGTCAAAACTTAGAATTCATCGGAGCAACATTCTGCATGAGATCCTGTCTGGTTGCTCTACCTCTTCTCAGACTACAAAAGTTAAGGGCATAGCTCCAAGCAATACTCTGTCAAGACATAGTCCCAGCTCGCTTAGTCTTACAAGTGCTAGGGTCAATGGCAGCTACAATAACCCTAGTTTCCTGTGCGAGATTCCACATGAGGCTGCTTCAGTGGCTCCTGGCGTCACTGTGGTCTCTGTTACTTCACCCCATGTCTTATCCAATCCATGTAACAAATTGATGCAACAGATCTGAATTGGTGGATGAAGTCAGAAGAAGAGTTATGGAATCATCCCTTTTCACCCACTCTGCCCAAGACTGTAGTGACCACGGATTTATCCCTGATGGGGTGAGGGGGCATTTTCAGGGAAAGACAGTCCAAGGCACTTGGTCCGCCTTAGAGGCCAGTTTGCATATCATCGTCGTAGCACTGAGGGCAGTGCTTTTAGCATTGCAAGCTTTCCAATCTGCCCTTCTTTTGGGGACAATTGCTATCCAATCAGACAATATGTCCATCGTCTGGTACATCAGCAAACAAGGAGGAACTAGATCCTACCCGTTATGTCGGAAAGCCATGAGAGTATGGCAATAGGTGATCACCTCCAATCACTTTCTGATAGCAGTGCACATTCTCGGGAGTTCCAACATGATTGCAGGCAAACTGAGCAGATGCATTCTCTTGCCTCATGAGTAGTCTCTCAATCCAATAGTAACGGCAAAGATTTTTTTGTCATTGGGGTCAGCTGTACTGCGATCTGTTTGCGTCTCCCACTCACCACAAATACAACAGCAACTTCACCCTAATCCCCCCTCAGGGAGAGTCCTCAAGTGACACTCTTCTGCATGATTGGCCCCTGGGCCTGCTTTATGCCTTTCCTCCCATTCTTCTAATACCCCAGTTCTTGAAGAAAGCGCAAAGTTTGAGAAGCAAAGTGATCTTCATTGCTCCATATTGGCCCCATCAAGTCTGGTTCCCCTTTCTTTGGCCTCACCTAGATGTTCTTCGTGTTTCACTGTTGCAGTCATAACTGTAGGGTGCTCCTGCCGGCAGGCAGCCCGAGGTCGGCCAGAATCCCAAAGTCTGGGTCCGGCGTCGGCTGTATAAGCTAGTATCCTGACGTCAGTACGCCTTGGTACATAGCCCTCAGCCGACGCCATCTTCCCCAGTCTTTCTTGCCGTGTGGTGGAAAGCAGCTCGCAAACGTTGGTTGGCGATTTTCGAACAGCATTCTTGGTTGTTGTCGGTCCGAAGTTGTTACTTCTCTTCTCAAAGCTAAGTACCCCGTTGGGGAATCTTTTTCTTGTTCCTCCGATGTCAGAAAAAGTTAATAATTGTATAGCGTGTGGGAAACAAATACCTCATAAAGATTTCCACTCTTACTGTCTACCTCGCTTAGGCCCTGACCACGACGTTTCTTGTTGTCGGTTCTGTGCCAGGTTCAACTCTCGTACTATCAAACGCAGGTACGACTGGGCTTTAAATTATTTTGGCAGACGCTTCAATTACAGAATGTCGTCGGATACTACCGGAGTTCAAAAGAAGCGCAAAGATAAAGACAGGCCTCCGAGGTCCATACAGGACTCGTTGCAGCTGGAGCCAGCGTCCGGTTCGGCTGTCGTCAGTGAGGCGTTTTTGCAGCCCCTGTCGTCCGCCGCTTCTGAACCGATGGCGATCACGGACTCCCATGGGGAGCCATCAAGGCCCACTATTTTAACTGCTGCAGGACCTTCGGACGTCGCTCCTTCAGATGGGTCCGGAACCGCTGTGCAGGTACTGGCTTCTGAGGGGTTTTCAGGCCTACTCACATTACTATTTCAAAGGCAAAGGCAAAGACAAAGACTCCTTCTAAGTCTAAAGTTTCAGCTCAAGCTGCTTCTGAATCCACTCCCAAGACACAAAAACAATTATTGAGGATGGCTGAAGACTTGCTTACAATGATTAGGGGTTCTCACCCCCCTCCTGAAAAAAGGCCTCGACAGGATGTTACTCTGGATTCTTCTGACCAGGCCTCTGTCTCTTCTGTTTCTTCCTCTGATCAGGACTATTCCTTCCCCCCTTATGAGGATTCGGATGCTGAGGAATCTTTGCCCTCGGCCTCTCCGCCTGAGGATTTTTCTTTTGGGGAAACCTTGCATGAGATGAGGGAACATTTTCATTGGGAAGGACAGGAATATTCTGCTTCCAAAAAGAGGCTTAGAGAATTTCTTCTTCCTCAACATAGGCCTTTAGCTATCCCTCCTGTTTTGGACATTGTGGATGATGCTTTTTCTGAGGCTAATTTGAATCCTGATTCCATGCCTCCTGCTCCTTCTAAGCCTGATAGATTTTATAGGGTTCCTGACTCTCATTTATTTCTATTTAAAAATCCTTCTGCAGACCCTGAAACTATTTCTCAGGGTTCTAAGGCTGCTAAGGTTGCTACTTCTAAAAATCCTATTCCCTCTGAGAAGGATTCTCGTGCTTTAGACAGGTGGGGCAAAAAGGTATATACTTCTGCTACCCTTTCTGTAAGGGCATTAAATTGCCAGTTTCATATGTTTAAATACCAGCAATTTCTTTTGTCTGTTTTAAAGCAAAAGCTTGCTTCCGTACCTGCTTGTGCAGAGGATAAGGAACTTCAGGATGTTTTGCATGTTACTGAACAGGTTAACAAGCATAGTTTACATTGTGGTTTTGATGCCTTGGATGCTTCCTGCAGGGCTGCTGCCTCTGGTACTGTGATTAGGAGACATGCCTGGCTTTGTGAACAAAGTTTGCCTGAACAGGTTAAGGCTAAGTTATTAGATGCCCCTGTTCAACATGATGTTCTTTTTGGTTCTAAGGCTGAGGAAGCTATTAAAAAGATGGAAAAAAAGGCAAAGTCCATGCAGACTGTAAAAGATTTCTTGCAGGTTCAGCCTCCTAGATTTTCCAGGAATTGGCCCACTAAAAATTGGTCCTTTCCCACGTCTGACAGGCCTCAAAGGGGAAGATATAGACGCTCCAGAGGCCGTGGTCAAGGCCAGACCTCGTACAGATCTAGACAATGGACTGCTTCTTCACCTAGAAGGGGAGAAGACAGATCCCAATCTCAAAGAAAACAAACTCAATGACTCTCTCGGTTGGGCTTCAGGACCTCTTCACCTGGACGCCCCTCTCGGAGGAAAACTGTCTCTTTTTTACAGGAATTGGACTCATATTACCCAGGACAAATGGGTATTGGATGTGATTTTAAAGGTTACAAGTTCCACTTTCACACTTTGCCAAGGACTCACGGTTGGCCAGATCTGCCAAAACTTCAATGGTCAGAGGCCTTAACTCAAGTGGATGCTCTTCTGGCCATGAGAGCCATAGAGCCTGTTCCACTCTTGGAAATAGGAAAAGGATTTTATTCAAGGCTGTTTCTGGTTCCCAGAAAACAAAACTCTTAGAGACCTATTCTGGACCTTTCTGTGTTAAACACCTTTTTGGAAATTCCAAAGTTCAAGATGCTCACTCTGCAACAGTTACTTCCAATGCTCTCTCAGGACGCCTGGATGGTGACATTGGACTTAAAGGAAGCCTATTTGCATATCCCTATCAGACAAGAACGCAGGAAATTCCTCAGGTTCAAGGCAGGTTCGAGGCACTTTCAATTCTCTGTTCTGCCCTTTGGTTTATCTACTGCGCCCAGAGTCTTCACCAAGTGCCTGGCACCAGTAGTGGCTTACTGCAGACTTCAGGGGATTCAGATTTACCCCTATTTGGACGACTGCCTTATTCAGGCAGACAGCAAAGATCTTTTACTTCAACACCTAGACTTCGTTCAATGTCTTCTCCTCTTACTGGGATTCTCAGTGAACATAAAAAAGTCACATTTGATCCCTTCTCAACAAATGGTATTCTTGGGAGCCCTCTTAAACTCAACCTTACAAAGGGCCTACCTCACTCCAGAAAAACAAACTCAGCTGGCTTCTACTTTCAACACCTTGGCAACTCTATCTCAGCTCACTGCAAGGAAATTCCTGCAGGCTCTGGGCTACATGGCTTCCTGCATTCTGTTGATTCCAAACGCAAGGCTTCACATGAGAAAGCTTCAATGGTATCTGAAAAGTGTATGGTCACAGCATTATCACGATCTGGATATTCTGATTCCTCTGATCCCCTGCCTCCAGAAGGAGTTCCTCTGGTGGTCCAGGGCATGCGTTTTAAACGAAGGAAAACCTTTTCGTCTCCCTCAACCTACTCAAGTCCTAACCACGGACGCCTCGGATTATGCTTGGGGAGCACATTTTCTAGACAATTGCCAGCAAGGAACCTGGACAAAGGACCATCTTCACTGGCACATCAATCTGAAGGAGATGTTGGCAGTTCAAAATGCCCTTTTGGCCTTCAAGCACCTTTTACAACCAGGGCCTCTGCTAATTCGCACAGACAACACCACGGTCATGTGGTACATCAACAAGCAGGGGATCTCATTCTTATCCCCTTTGCAGACTGGCTATGAGTTTATGGGACACAGCTCTAAATTTGAATCTGCATCTCCAGGCTCAATTCATTCCAGGAAAACAAAATCTTTTAGCAGACAGCCTGAGCAGAAACATTTCAGATCCTCATGAATGGATGCTAGACACCAACTTGTTCAAAAGGATTACTGCAGTTTGGGGATGTCCCCAGATAGATCTGTTCGCATCCCATCTCAGTCATCAGCTGCCTCGCTTTTGCACCAGGTCCTTCCACAAAACAGCATGGAGAGTGGATGCCCTGTCTTTCAGTTGGAGAAGTCTGTCTGCATATGCCTTCCTCCTCTTCCTCTACTGCCTCGGGTACTACTGAAGATAAAGCAGGACAAGCCCAAGTTCCTCATCTTGATTGCTCCAAATTGGCCTCGACAGTTTTGGTATCCGACTCTAAAACTCCTGTTCTCGGGGCCTCCTTGGATTCTTCCACTGAACCCTTCGCTTCTGTCCCAGCATCAGGGTCAGTTACTACATTCCAACCTCAAGACCCTTTGCTTGGCAGCTTGGCTCTTCAAAGGAATTTGATTGCCTCTAGTCTTCCCAAACAAGTTTTGGATGTTCTTTTGGAAGCTAGACGGCCTAGCACTAGAAAATCTTATGCCTCTAAATGGAAGAGGTTTTCTATTTGGATGCAGGACCGAGGTTCTGATCCTCAGGTTCCTGATCTCTCCTCTATTTTGCTTTACCTTTCGGAGCTTTTATCTAAGGGACTTTCATTTTCTTCCATTAAGATTCATGCTTCTGCTATCTCTGCACATTTCAGTTCTGATCCTCCTGTTTTTTCACATCCTTTGGTGAAGCAGTTTTTGAGGGGGGCTAAGAATTTGCGGCCTCCTAGGACCCCTCCGGTCCCTGCCTGGGATCTTAATTATGTTTTATAAAAACTTACTTTGCCTCCTTTTGAGCCTGCTGCATCTTCAGATATTAAGTTTCTATCTTGGAAGACTGTTCTTTTGTTAGCTTTGACCTCTGCCAGAAGGGTCTCAGAGTTGCAAGCTCTTATGGCTGTGGAACCTTACCTTATTTTCCATCAGGACAGAGTATCCTTGAGGACCAATCCTACTTTCATGCCTAAGGTGATTTGAAAGTGACCTTGAATCAGACAATTCACCTTCCTACTTTCTTTCCAAATCCTCAAAATAAAGGGGAAGGATTTTGCATTCATTGGATGTGCACAGGCAGTTAAGATTTTACTTGGACAAGACTAAAGATTTCAGAAAGTCTAACCAACTGTTTGTTTCCTTTGCCTCCAGTTCACTTGGAAAACCTATTTCTAAACAAACCATTTCCAAATGGATTGCTTATGGGATCAGATTTTGTTACACTCATCATGGTAAACAGTTTCCTGGAACCATTAGAAGTCATTCTACTAGAGCAGCTGCTACTTCTACAGCTTTTCTCAGAGGAGTACCTACCAAGGATATCTTGGAAGCTGCCACTTGGAGTTCACTGCATCGATGTTCCAAGCACTACAATCTCCCTTTGTTTTCTAAGTCTAGGGCAGGCTTTGCCTCTGCTGTCTTGCAGGGTATTCTTGCCTCCCTTCTTCTATCTAAAGCCTCCTCCCTCTCTACACTGCTTTGGGATTCCACCCTACAGTTATGACTGCAACAGTGAAACACGAAGAACATAGTACAGTTGTGTACACCTACCATAAATGTAGATGTTCGAGTGTCTTCACTGTTGCAGTCGGGGGTTTCCCTCCCTCCTATCCCCTCTTTTCCTTTTTTGTGGTGTATTTGTGTTTCCTTGTTGGATTCATTTTTGATTTATTGGGGTATTCTGACATCTAGGGCAAGAAAGGCTGGAGAAGATGGCGTCGGCTGAGGGCTATGTACCAAGGCGTACTGACGTCAGGATACTAGCTTATACAGCTGACGCCGGACCCAGACTTTGGGATTCTGGCCGACCTCGGGCTGCCTGCCGGCAGGAGCACCCTACAGTTACGACTGCAACAGTGAAGACACTCTAACATCTACATTTATGGTAGGTGTACACAACTGTACTTTCTCCGTCTGTGGACTCTGGGCACAACTCTTCCCTTCCTCCTATCCCCTCTTTTCCTTTTTTGTGGTGTATTTGTGTTTCCTTGTTGGATTCATTTTTGATTTATTGGGGTATTCTGACATCTAGGGCAAGAAAGGCTGGAGAAGATGGCGTCGGCTGAGGGCTATGTACCAAGTCGTACTGACGTCAGGATACTAGCTTATACAGCCGACGCCGGACCCAGACTTTGGGATTCTGGCCGACCTCGGGCTGCCTGCCGGCAGGAGCACCCTACAGTTACGACTGCAACAGTGAAGACACTCGAACATCTACATTTATGGTAGGTGTACACAACTGTACTTTCTCCGTCTGTGGACTCTGGGCACAACTCCGGAGCTCCTGTCTCATCCACAAGGGCTGAGCCATCCCAACCTACCAACTCTCAAGCTGGCCACTTGGTACCTCCACTTCTGATAATTGCTCAGCAGAATAATCTATCCTCCCCAGTACAAAAGATACTTCTGGCTTCTCATAAACTATCCACCAGGGAAACGTTATCTTAGTAAATGGAACAGATTTGTGATCTGGTCTCGATGAGAAGGACTAGACCCCTTTTCAGCCTCGAATGTGTTGGACTATTTGTCAACTTTACTCCAATCAGGAGCTTCAGCTTCTACTATTAGAGTTTATTTGGTGGCTATTTCAAGTTTCCATAATGGCTTAGATGATTTCCCTGATATCTCACTGCTTCTGCAAAACCTTCCTAAAGGGAGTTATGCATTTAAAGCTACCTTTTTAGAGCCCATTGAACCTTGAAATTTGATGTGTCTTACAAACTTTGACTCATCAACTCTTTGAGCCAGAAGCCACCTGAGACATACAATTTTTATCTTGGAAGACCCTATTCCTGGTAGCCATCACTTCAGCCAGGAGGATATCAGAATTGCAGGCCTTATGTATAAAGCACCCATACATCATTTTTCATAGAGAGAGAGTATCACTTAGGACTAACCCCTCCTTTCTACCCAAAGTTGTCTCAGACTCAAATATTAACCAATCCATTGACCTGCCAGTTTTCTTCCCAAATTTTTCAAACAAAGGGGAATATTGTTTGCATTTGTTGGATGTACACAGACAATTACGTTTTTACTTGGACAGAACAAAATCCTTTGGTCCTCGACTATGCAATCCAGCTTCCAAAGTCACCATGTCGATGAGAGATTGTATCACTTTTGTTTATCTTCAAAATAAAATAAGTCTGATCAACTAAAGTCAATGCTCACTCTACCACGTCAGTTTCCACTTTGGTAGCCTTTTATTCAAGAGCCTCCATGGATGACATTTGTGCAGCAGCTACGTAGGCTACATCTCATACCTTTATCACTCATTACAAATTGCATAGGGTCTCCAGGGAAAGAGCATCCTTTGGCTGTATGGTGCTCAGGAATATCCTTCCATAGGGCCTCCTAGGACATGAAGTAGCTAGGGACTCTGTCTCAACTGTCATGAATGAATGAAGATTGACCACATCAGATACAGAAGTTATGTTCTTACCATAATGTTCCATCTGTGTTGTCGATCTTCATTCATTCTTGATATCCCACCCTTCTACCCCCTCCAAACGCTCCTGGTGGTCCGGAACTAGTCCTGGTTCAGTAGTAGGGCAGTCGCTCAGCCAAAGCTTCCGCTTTTTTGCTTTTATGGGCAAACTCGATCTGAAGGCAGGGGAAGAGAGGCACTGTGGGTAACCTTAGCTCTCGAGTTTCTGGCTGTCGTGAGCTTGTTACAACGACCGAGTTGGTTCCGAGGAAGGAACCGTAACTTAACTGTCAAGAATGAATGAAGATCAACAACACAGATGGAATGTTATGATAAGAACATAACTTCTTTATTGAACACCTTATGTCATCAAACAAATGCATGTACTTTGCTGATAAAAGCTGTGTCACTCCATCATTTAATTCCTGTAAACATCATACTTAAAAATCCATGTGCAGAATTTTAACAATTTGTTTTTTAAATAGAAAAACTTGGTCTATATATCTGTAGTCAGTGCCCAACATAATTCAGGTAAATCATCATCCCACAACATCCTTCAAGAATATTTGAAATGTAGAACATCATTGCCATTTAGAATGTTTTGCAGTAGTAAATGTAACTGTATCACATATCCTTGAAATATATGCATATTGTTCCACAGTTGTCAAACGTTTGTATGCTTTCTGTGTTGGATTGTGTGCCTTCACACTTGGGTCAGAGATGTAAAGGGTTCAAAAAGTAGACAATCCACCTTGTTACCAAATAAATGGCTGCTCTATCCATAATGATTGTCATTTGTTGTTTGTCTGGCTGCAAGCCATTCCAATAAACTCTGTGTGAAACGTCACAATGTGAAACAGATAAGCAAAATGTGGACACTTACTAACAGCTTAGCAACACCTTTAACTAGGATGGTCACAGTATGGTTAAAATGTGTTACTTTATACTTGTACAATGTTTTTGTACTGATTTAATGTGATTCAGTATTATTTACCATGGATATTAGAAACATTCCTTACAGTGAATTGGAACAGTGAGGAACATGAAGTTTTTAAGACTTGAAAAGGGGAACTTTCTTCAAAATGGGGTACACTTAAGAGGTATGTATGAAAAAACAAAAATGTTGGTTGAAATAATCCCATCCTTCCCTCCCCCAAGAAAGAGAGACTAGTAACAACCCAATAGAAAAAGTCTGACCAGATGTATGTGTTTTGTTACATTGTGTACCACCATGGTGGGAGTACCTCTTCCTAATCTAGTACAAACCAAATGTCTCTGCATACTAGTAAAAGTGATAGCTGCATTACTGCAGTTACTACTTGAGACATGCTATCCCGACCATGAAATCTACAATTTGGTATTGGAAAGTTACCTGCCTGTCCCACAACAAGTATCCTCTGTCAAATGCCCAATTCAGTCAGTGATTTTAACTATTCATTTATTTCCATAACACCATAATATTTATTTGCCATTAATTAATCATTTCAGAATGGAAGAACTGTAAAAGGAGTCAAACTTGCCCTGCATAAGTTGCTGATCCGGCTAGAATGTCTAAAACATCACAAAAGTAAACTTTAGAATTGGCAAACTTCTTTTGACAATACATAATAGCTAAGTACAGTCATTTTGATTTTCCATCCCCTCATGCTGACAGGAAAGGAGCAGGGTGTTAATGTATCCATCAAGCCATAAATATACTTGTCTGACCTCACTGTTAGCAATTAAATCCCCATATATTGCTTTTACATCAGTTTACACAATTTCCCCTTATTTCCTAGGAAAATCCAATAATACCAATGGTTAATTACTTGTCTTAAAGGGAGAAGGCTAGTAAGTGTAAGCCTTACCATTTGGTTAGTCTGCAAATGAGTTTTACTTGTCACTATTTTTATGTTTTCTTGAAGTTAAATATATATATATATATATATATATATATATATAAAAAAAATATATATATATATATATATATATATATATATATTTTTTTTTTTTTTTTTTTTTTTTTTACTCCCTTGCCCTGCAGCTGACCATCAGCTTGGATAACTGGATGGGGAGCAGGAAATTCATCCCTGACTTGGCACCTATATCTGTAATGGACCGGCAGCCTGTAAATGCTTCATCTTCCAGGCCCCTGCTTACACTTATCAAGGGTACTAGAACTTGTCAGAGATTTGGGATACATGGTTAGGCTTGAAAAGGCCCTTGTGGTCATTAGCCAAGTGATCATCTATGAACCAGTTCCTTCCCTCATTCACTGGATCAGCCCAGCTCATGTCTGGTGTCAGTGAGAAGAACAAAGATACTAGTTCAGTGTAATATTGCTGGTGGGGAGTGTGCCCTGTCCCCTGCCACCATGCTACAGCCTTGTAATGTCCACATTTGCTGCCTTCTGGAAGTACACGGCCAAATTCCAAACCAAGAGGTGTACCGCTTGCAGAGTGGAGACCACTTGGCTCTTAATGCTACTAGTGCAGCGAGTGTAAGGTGCCCCCCCAGAATCGGATCCAGTATTGGCTGCTTACTTTGCTCCTCCCATTTGTGTCATCCCTCCAGCACCTGTGCTGGTACCTGAACAAATATTTTTTTGAAGTGTTAAATCCACTGTCACCAATGCAGTAAGCAGTAGCTGTTGTCAGTCACTGAGTCTGTTTCTATGGTTCAGTTGCCAGTAGCAGAAGGTCTCTAAATTTTAAAGTCTATCTAGTACCAACAAAATGCAGTTTTGTTAAATTATCCAACATGTTTGGCTGGTCTGAGATGGCTATTATCACCATGCCACTTAGTCAGTGCTTATTGCAGTCTACATAGAACAGGCCGCTCACTTCTGTTTCATCTTCCTGTGTAGACCTCATATTTATCACTGTCACTTTCCTTTCTCAAAAAGATAAATAAGTAAATAAAAGGAAAGGCATCACATCTCTCAGTAACATTGAAATTATGCGCACTGCTTATGTTTAAAATGAGCAGCCATATATTGTGAAATAACTGCAGACACAGAAGGCAGTTTATGGTATTTGAAAAAGAATCTTCACCCTGTCTCCCCACCAGTGAACGCATTCAAAAAGTTTCAACAGACCATCATCACTGCATCTTATTACATTGTTTCTAAACTACTAAATCTCTGTAGTCCTGTCATTAAACTGCAAGTATTCCCCTCTCAGAACTGCACTGGTTTAAATTCCTTTGTTATACTCACGTAGTCTACTCTGACCTCATATTTGTTTTACCTTAACCATTCATTTGTTGATTAACGTCAAACACCAGTTGGAGTTCACATGTATTAGTGCACATTATTATAAAAGATCATTAATATTTTAAAACATACATTCTGATTGGACAAACTAATCATAGTTGCTATTGTAAATCCTGCATAACCCAAAGTCTGTGTGGCTGTAGCTATTAAAATCAAGTTACCGACTATAAAGTCTTATGTTCTGCACTCCACTAAGCAAAGAAGACAGACTAGACCATCACTGGGGTAGAAGGTAAACTTTCCCCTTCCCAGATGCTGATGTAAAAGAAAAGAAACATTTTAAAGTTCTTGATACATGGCATCTTAGGATCATAGAAAGTTACTAAGCTATTGCCCCTGAGGCCCTTATACGCCTAGCCAAGAGTTCATCCCATGTTTAGACAAGTCGGCACCCGATGCCCCGTTCCAGCAGGGACACAGGTGGATTCCCAGCAGTGTATTTTCTGTTTCCCACCCAGTTATCCAGGTTGCACTTAAAAGGGGTAAAGCGGTACTCTGCTTGACATGGAGAGGGAGTCTGTTCCACAAGTGAAGGAGTCTCTGGGACACAAATCTGTCCCACCAACAAGTCCTGTTGATGTCACAGACCAGGTTGAGGCCTGGCGTGCGGGTTACTCCAGTGGAGCTTGACTTGTGGATGTGCAGCAAGTCCCATCAAGGCAGTGTCCAAGATCACCTTCTATACCAGACAGAGTTCACCTCTGAGGAGTCTGTGTGAAACTGAGTAGAGGGATAGGGCTTTAAGCCTATCTGTGTAGGGTAGATGTTTGAAGCCCTGGATTCTCCTGGTGAGGAACCTCTGCAGTCTCTCCAGGAGCTGCATGTGCTTTGCGAGGTACATGCCGAACAGGGCGTTGTACTCAGTAATGGGCCTTATAAGGGAAGAGTACAGGGATGTTATGACCTCCTTGTCCCTGGTTGAGATACCCTTACTTATGAGGTGGACCATGTAGAAGGCTTTACTTACAATGGAAGCAACATGGTGGTCAAAAATCAGGTTGCTATCAACCTACATAGAAATTGTTCCCTTATTCCTTAGCGTTAAGTAAACAGGTCTTTACAATATTTTTGATACTACATTTTTGTTTATGGTTATTGTATACCCTAGGTCCCTTAGTATAAGGGATAGCATGTACTTGTTTTTGCTAATGGTAGGATGTTATGTTTAAGCTATGTTTGACAGACTAAACATTCAGTATTCTGTTTTGTTAATTACACATGTGCTTTCTTAAGTTTGGATTTCTGTATATGTTATTGTTTTTCTTTTTATATTTGTAGATGGCTTGGCTGCTTTGTCATTTTCCATTAGTTCCTTGACCTTGATTGGAATGCTGTCTATAATCACCTATACGGTAAGTACTGATTTTGAAGTTTCAGCTCCGCAGTGACAATTTACTGTATCCAGAAAAAAATCCTTGTTAACAGAAGAGGATCACTGTGCTTTGTTCCTGGTTCTGGGTACTTTGGCAATCACTAGTAATGGCAAAGGGTAAACTGCCATGCACACAGTCTTAATTGAACAAAAATGCAATCAATTTACAGTGAGGGGTCCAGTTCTTAGTATCAGAAGCATAAATATGAACCTGCATTCCAGATTATCTGTAGACTATCATAGCTGGTTAGCACAGTGGTTCAGTAGTTAGTAGCTCTGTCTCACAGCTCCACTGTTTGAATTTAGTTCTGATTTCCAGTTGCTGTATTTGTGGAACTTCCTTGTCCTTGCTTTGTATGGGTGCAGGGAATGAGGTTCTCTGGGTAGTCTGATTTCTGCCCACCTCCTAGAATTGTGTGTGTGTGTGTGTGTGTGTTTGTGTGTATACACACTAAATTTTTTTTCAAAAGGTGTACTCTTTGTATTTTCCTTCCAGTATCATTGCATTAGTCAAGCTCCTAACACCTCTTAAATTAATCAGTAATAATAATGAAATGTTAGTCAGTGTGAAAAATGTACATCCATGCACCATCCCAATTTATGGTCTACTTAAAGCACCTATGTTTCAGAGATTCTCAGCAGCCTGATTCTTTGGCTGACCTTTAGTTATACCACTGTACTAGCAGTAAAACTGATCACAGCCTTACTAGAATTTGAAAAAAAAACACAACTGTTGCATATTCCTCTTGCTTTACAGTATGCTTGTTCTAGTGTTGGGTTAGTTCCACAGCACTAATCCAACACTACCTCCTCCATCTTCCCACTACTATCACACCTCCTCAACTAACATGTACAAGCATACCTTACCTATGCTCACAGCATGCACTCTCCTTGCATATCTTACATCCTACCAAAGCTCCATCATTCCCCCACTCAACCACTACCACTCATGTCTCACCCTCACTCAGCTCCCCTCCCACCAACTCAAGAAACATCCCTATGCACCTCCCACATATTCTACCAACTATATTACTCAAGCATAAAGCATCCCTACAACTTTACACAGTAACCCTCCCACCATACCTATTACCCAAAGAGCACAATCATAAAGTTTCCCTTATAAACAAACACATTCAAAAACTGAGAAAACTAATAACCTCATGCATATCTAAACTAGCCCTAAGTGGAGATATCCACCCCAACCCTGGCCCTACCATCTCCAACCCCAATCCTCATAATCAGACTAGAAACCACAACTTCTCCCATATTACAGCCAATAGAAAGCCAAGTGACTTCCTGCTACTAAGCCTAAATATTAGAAGTATATCCAACAAAGTCCATGAACTCCATGCCACCATAGACTTGTACTCCCCAGATATAGTCGTCCTGACAGAAACCTGGCTAAAACCTCACATTACCAGTGAGCAAATACTCCCCACAGGTTATGGCATACTAAGAGTAGACCGGCTAAACAAGAAAGGAGGCGGTGTATTATATATTTAAACAGCATCTAAACATCCAGATCTTAAAATCATCAGCTCCACAAATAGGCAATGAAAAAATAATATATACCAACCTCAAAATAAACCAAAACAAAACCATCAACATAATTAGATGCTACTTCCCACCTGGCCAAAACATCCCTCCAGTAGAAAACCTCCTCAGCTGGTCTACCCACCATCTCCCCCAAGAAACTATAATTTTAGGTGATTTCAATATTGACTGCAATCCTGTTCTGGCAACCATCCAACCCATCATGTAAACCTTCACGGCTTCACCCAACTAGTCCAGTCGCCAACCAGGGTAAATAAAAACTCCAGCAAGCACACTACCCTGGACTTGATACTAGTCAGTAAGAGCCCCCAGTCATATATAACAGGCTGCTTATCAGATAGCCTCAGTGATCACTCCTCAACATTCCTACTAAAAAAATACCTATACCAAGCTAAACCTGTCATCTACCGTCAAATACGTAAAAAACTAAACTTTAACCCACTCACATTCATCTCATCCCTCAAAGAATGTAACTGGCATCCTCTAAAGTACCTCAGCCTTGATGATGCAGTTGAATTTTTTAATACTACCTTCCTGAGCATCCTAAATTACCATGCCCCCATAAGACTTTCCAGAATCAAAGCACAACCCTCCCCATGGCTACAGAAAACCACGAAGGCAGAAATGAAAAACAGGGCTAAAGCCTGGGAGCACTGGTGCAAAAGCAAAACCCCCTCAACTAGACAGAAATTTCTAGAACTACGCAATAGAGTCAAAAAGCTAATAAAACAGGATAAATTCCAATACTACCAGTCTGCCCTAGACTCCTCTCAACACAGCCTCAAACAATTCTGGTCCTCCGTAAACTCCATCCTCCACCCAGGTAAAGTCAGTGCCCCTCCTCCTACCATCCCTCACTCCTCAGAAAATATTGCTACCTCATTCAACAAACACTTAACACAAACCATACTATCACTAGCTAAACAACACAACCCCCCCCCCTTCCCTCCAACCCACACCTTCAACTAGTAATCTCCCCACTGCCTTCTCTTTTTCTCCTGTACCTACCTCCAACATAAAAAGCTCTTAACTAAACTTAAGCCCACCAGATTAGCAGCAGACAACCTCCCAAGTGAATACCTACAAATCACAGCTGATGCTCTGGCCTACCCAGTATCCATCTTGATTAACCGATCTCTGTCAGAAAGTTACGTTCCCACACTGTGGAAAGTATCACATATAATTCCCCTCCACAAAGGCGGACCCTCCGCAGAACTAACCAATTACCGCCCCATAGCTATTCTCTCTCTACTCTCCAAAATACTAGAGAGATGCATACACTCTCAGGTCTCAGACTACCTCCTTACTAACAACCTCCTTTCCAATACTCAGCATGGTTTCCGACCAAACCATAGCACCACCACTGCCTTACTCTCCTTTACTAACACTATCCTTCAGCATAAAAACAATGGCCATCTCTCCTGTGCTACTTTCCTAGACCTATCTAAAGCATTTGACATGGTCCCACACAAACAACTTATCTCTGTCCTCAATAACCTATCCTTCTCACAATCAGTCACCAGCTGGTTTCAGAGTTACCTGTCTGACCACCAACAATCCCTTGTATGGCAGAATGACACATCTCCCAAACTACCTGTCTCCATAGGCGTTCCCCAAGGATCCATCCTTGGACCCTACTCTTCTCTGTTTTCATCAATAGTCTAGCCTCTGCCACCAAACATGGCACACTCATACAATACGCAGATGACTCAACCATCATCTGCTCAGCCCAGTCCCTACCCAAACTGCAAAAAGTCACACAGGAAGCCTTTTTCTCTGTTGAAACTTGGTTATCCGATGCCCATTTAATACTCATCCCAAACAAAACTAAACTACTCATCTTCCAACCCACCAAACATACTCAAAACAACTCTCACTTTAACATAACAGCAAAAGACAACACCACTATATACCCAACTGAACACATCAAATTGCTAGGAGTGGAAATAGACAATAAACTAAAATTTGACATTCACATATCCTTGACCATAAAAAAAGTCCACAATAAACTAGGAGTGCTATACAGAAATAAGCAACTTCTCACCAAAGCAGCAAAGATTTCAATAGCAAATTCCCACCTTATCTCCACCCTACTTTATGCCTGTCCAATTTATACCAACCTAAGGCAATGCGATTTAAACAAGCTAGAGACCTGCTACAACAAAATCGCCAAATTCGCCACAGGGGCATCCTAATGTAGTCACCACTGTCTCTCACTTGCTGAACTGGGCTGGCTTGAACTCCCTCACCTCCTTCAATGGTATCAACTCTCACTTGCCCACAAACTAGTAAATCATCCACTAAATGTCCCATCCCTCCAGAATCTACTCCAACCCTATCACACCGCCAGACCACTAAGATCCAGCAACAAAAATCACTTGCAGATCACTAAAGCCAGTAACTCTGCTGGTAAAGCACTAGTCTCTTGCACCATAGCCAAATTATGGAACTCCCTCCCACCCACAATTACCTCCATACCATCATGCACCCACTTCAAAACTTTACTAAAAGCACACCTAAAAACATGCTGGCTATGCCCTTGCAACTCCCACTCTAATATCACCCTCCCCATCCAACCACTACCTTTCTTTCCACTCCACTAACTACCTTGATTATAGCAAGCTCAGATGCTCATAAGCCAGTACTTATTATACAGCAGGAACTTCTTTTTGTAACATTTGTTAATGTCTGTTATGTACTTCACAGATAAAGATTCTAGTTGTCTACCGATGTACTATGTTCTTCATCTGTAAATATGTTGTAAGTAATTGCTATGTAAATTGTTAATCGCTATGTAATCCAATGTAACTACTGTCTGTTTATTTTAACTGTGGAGCTTTTCTCCCCGGGCCTCCGCTGAAAATGGACCTACGTCCAGTCGGACACTCACGGTCAACAAATATAAATAAATAAATAAATGGTGCACCAAATTATATTTGAAAATGTGTACATAGTGCTGTCAAACAGTGAAGACCATGTTGCTTCCAGGTTCATAGATACATACTAGGTTAACTGCACTTGTGGGCCATTTTAAGTTTAGCCAGTTACCCCCAAGTGAGAATCAAACCCTGCACTTTGTGTCTATAAGGTAAACACCTTAACCATCTATAAGATAAGCACCTTTACCATTATACCAGCTCTCCCATAGGTGATCTTTTTGAGGTCTGAATGGAGAGATGAAAAGTCAGCAAACAAAGGAGAGCAGTAGTGCTGAAACTGAATTCATCCTCAAGTCTTGGTGAGTACATTCATGAGGTGGACTCTGTTTTCCCAAAATCTCACCAAGGCGACACTGATATATAGACTATATTTATATAGCATATATCATGGACAGAAGTAGGTCAAAAACTAAAAATGATAGCTGGAATCACAAGACCCAGGATAAAAAAGTGCCCAAACCTGGTAGGCGCACTGGTGCCAGGACTGGAAAAGATGACAGCGTAGAATCCTCAAAGTACGGAAACATTCCTACAATGGGGCCAGGCCAGGCTCAGGGGGAGGATGCCCCCCCCCCCTGTTGTAGAAGAAAGTAGCAGTCCACAAAAATCACAAAAGCTGATGGGCCAAAGAAGAGCCATAAAGATGATAAAGTGGACTATTGAGGATAAGAAAGAAATAATGTATTGTTACTATTATGCAAAAAGTCCAGAATTTACAGACACAATATATACAAAATGATTGAGAGAAATTAGAGGAAAGAAAAATACTTCCACAAGAAAAACTATCAGAAGCTTCAATTGGAAATTTGTGTTCATTAATACAACAGATGTGTGAAAAACAGTATATAGATCAAGAAACCTTGATCTGGTTGGAAAAAGAAGCATCTGAGGAACTGCAAAAATATAAACAAAAACCAAGAGATATTTGAAAAGTGTAAAAAAGAAATATGGACATGGGAAAGAAAGAGAGATTTGATATGGTGCAATATTTATGCAAAGGAGAAAGCCAAATTAATCAATGTAAAGAAGGCAGCCCCAAATATATTTGAAGAGAAATGCAGGCAAAGGCATCCAGATATGGACAATTTTACAATAAAAAATATCACAAAGATGGAATGTAAAAAAGAAGATCGGTAAAGCAGAAGTTAAAAAAATAGAAGATGAAGTTATGGAATGTTTGCAGAGTGAACAATTTGATGTAGAAGGTCTAACACAGGTTACATCACAGCAGGATGGAGTGAGCCCCAAAGCAGGGAAAAACAGGAAGATCAGGCGACATCTGAAGAAGAAATGTGTACATGGGAAAGAAAGAGATTTAATATGGTGTAATATTTATGCAAATGAGAAAGCAAAACTGACCAGTACAAAAAGAGCAGAACCAAAGATATTTGAAGAGAAATACAGGCAAAGGAATCCAGACATGGAAAACTTTACAATACAAAAAATAAGAAGACAAAGAAGAAAAGTAGAAAAGGAGATTAGTAATGGAGAAGTTAAAGAAATAGAAGCTGAGATTATGGAGTACCTGCAAAGTGAAGGATTTGTTGTAGAAAATCTAATTCAGAAAGCACCACAACAGGATAGAGTAACAGATATCCAAATTAAGGGGAAACCATGGAATACTTCAGAAGACTTAAATTAATCCTGAAAACAGCACTGACATCTAGGAATAAAATTCAAGCTATAAACCAATTTGTACTTCCTGTCCTAACTTACAGTTTTGGAGTGATTGACTGACCCCAAAACGTGTTGGATAGATTAGATAGGAAAACAAAAAGAATGCTTCATGCTCACCAAATGATTTATAAAAATCAGTGCATCCCAAGATTATGTATTCTCCGTTCCGAAGGAGGGATGGGCCTCCTTGAAATTGATTATATGTATAGATCTGCAATCATGGGACTCCACACATATCTGCTGACCTCACTAGACTGAAACGTAGTAAAAATTCTGAAACATGAGGAGAATAAATCTAAGATGACTTATTTGCTTAATTTAGCAGAAGCTTATTGGCGTCAAGCAGGAATGGAAATGAAATCAGAAGTAGATAAAAATCAGGCAGCAACTGAATGTGCCAAAAAAGACAAAATAAAGAATATAAGGTGAAGGATCAGATGAGAAGGCAAGAAATGTGGAAAAAGAATAAATATAGCTGCAAGTATAGAAAACTTCTGGAAGAACCTCATGTTGATCAGGAACGAACACAGAAATGGTTAAGGAGAGGCAAATTCAAACCAAGAGATGAAAGATTAATATTGGCAGCCCAAGAGAGTGGGCTTGCATACACATTGATTTATAAAGTCCATTGAAGATGTGGGAGAAACAGACAAATGTAGGTTTTGTAAAACCAAATTGGAAACAGTTGCGCACCTTGTTGCTAGTTGCGACATACTAATGGCAGAAGGACTGTATACTGAAAGGCATAATAATGTAGCGAGACTGTTGCACTGGGGATTGTGCAAACATTATGGTACTGAAGTGGCCGAGAAACACTGGAAACATGAGCCACAAAGCATCATAGAAAGTGAAGAAGTCTACATCACATGGGACCATCCATTACCAACAGTTCAAAAGATAGATGCTAGAAAACTGGATATAGTTGTCCAAGAAAAGAAGACAAGAGTAGCATTGATCATTGAAATTGCCACACCCAGTGACTACAGTGTCTTGCGTACAGAGAGACACAAAGTCATAAAGTATCAGGATCTGCAGGCAGAAATGAGAGCAGTGTGGAAGAAAGATACCCAGACATTTCCAATAGTAGAAGAGCAAAGGGTCTTATAAAAAATAATTTACAGTCATATTTAGATAAGTTACCAATACATGTAACTCTATATGAACTGCAGAAGGAGTCATTACTGGGCACATTGTGAGTGCTGCGAAGAGCACTACTGGCTGACATCAAAGATCGAAACAATACTAATTTCATGAACCTTAATCATACTTTGACTTAGGAATGGGGTCCTTTCTCGTCATGGTATTAGAAGCCAAAAGATTTGGAGAAATTAAAAAAAAAGAGTGATCTTTTTCCTTTAGCTTTTTAGCACAGTACAATTAATGTAACATTTACTTTGTTTTGCTGCTCACTTTCCTGTCAGTCAATACCGTGACTATTTTGTTGTTTGTTGCTTTACTTTGTCTTTTTTTCATTAACATAACCATGGTTAAATTACAGCTTCTATGTGCTGTATCCCCCCCCCCCCCAGTTTTGGGTATTGCATTTTGTGACTGTAACATGCAACTTGTCAGCTGTGACAGAACAGTGCATCCATAACATTAAGATAATGCTATTGTATGTTGACTTCTTAAGCCATCTCTTTCTCTCACTTCTGTCACCTGATCACTTAGTGGCATCCTAATCCAACACTACCTGTCCTGTGCAAGCTATATTTGGCATTGACAAATACTTGTTTTTCTGCCACAATGACAATGTCTTGGGTAAGCTTTCAGCTAATCTGAAAACTACAGACTCTTATCCCATTTGCTGTTGCTTGAATCAGATCTGCTTTGCCGAAGTGGACTTTCATTCCATCTGTTGACTACTGACTTGTCACTGTCCACTTGTCAGTAGCTTCAGCACTGCTAAGTGAGATGTGCTGTTTTATTCTATTTTCATCCTGTTGGTATCTTAGCAAACCAGTTATGTATCATTTGGGGTGCCAGTCTCGTCTGTTCCTGCTGCAGCATCTGCTCTCTTTCACATTCACCCTATCATGTGTTTAGCCTACTCTGCACTCTTGTTTATTCCCTTACTTATAGTTGCTATCTGTATGATTGTAGCAGAACATTTTCTTAATTATGTCAAAAATTAACTCTCTGACTGAACTAAAATTGTGTTTAAGGAAATTTGAAAAAAATTTGAGCTAACGTGTGCTAATTTCCTTATCTATTCTAATTTTAAACCTCCTTGCACAGAGACTGTAAATTAAATATTTATTCTGGTGAAATGCTTTTTTTTTTTTTGGTCAGACTTCCATCTGTTGATCATCATTTCCCCTCTCAATCAGTTGTTTTGTTTGTTCCCCATCACAGTGGTGGGGATCAGCTGAGAAAGGGCTATCATTTAGACAGCTAACAGGAGTGGTTTGAGGTTTTTGCTCTTAAGCTATACTCCCCACTCACACCCTGTGAAGGCACCGAGGAGGGGATGTGCAGTGAGCTAAACACTGAGGTCATCCCCTTACTTTTGAAAGAGATGTTCCCTTCAAGTGACTTTTCCCCCTCCTTGTAACACTTTTTGGTGGTTTTCCCAGTCTCCAGAAGGGAAATTTCACCTTCTCGTGTGACCCCATGTGCACACAGTCCTCCCCTCCCTCAAGGAAGGTGAGCAGACAATTCCTTTTCACTCATCTACCTAACTACCTGGGTCAAGACCTGTAGCTGAGTCCGAGTGACCAGCATTGCAGTCAAGGCTTCATCACTTTGCATTACAGAGTTTGGCTCAGTACAGTGAAATTCTGTTAGTCTTAATTTGACAGAGTCAGAATGCAGATTTTTGCCACAGCTGAAATGTCATGTTACTGTTGCCTTATAGTTACAGAAATTAAAAAGTTTTGTTTTTTGTACCCTACCTACCTAGCTACATCATTTTCTCCCTAGCATTTATTTCTGCAAACCTGCTCTGTTGCAGGCAGCCCTGTGTACATCTGCTTATAAACTGTTGGAACTGCAGCTCCTCCCCTCTGATCTCCACTGTGAATGCATCTAACCCATGCCACAGTCCCAAGGAGAGAAGAGCTAAGAAGTGCCTGATGAAATCATCATATGTTGGCTGGCCGGCCTGCTGGCTCTCAGGCTGCTCACTGAACCCATTGCCAGTTTTGCACATTGAAGGTCATCTTCTCTGCCTTCTGGCTGGGTCCAAAAAGCTGTTTTTAAAAATGAATTGGTTTGTCCCCTCAGGATCCATCTTAAACTAACATACATGTTTGCTTATATTTTATTTTTATTTATTTTATTTTATTTTATTGACTGTTTAGAGGACTTATTGCAGTGTACCATTTTCAGTTTTGACCCAGGATGGGAAAAGAAGAAGCTAAAGCATAGTGGCAGTCCATTGTGTGACAGAAGGAAACTGCACTGACTTTGCGGGTTTTCTAACACGAGGTTGAAAAATTAATCCAGTCTCCTTGTTCCGTCACCCTTTTTTCCTCTTTTCACATAAAATAAGTGTGATTGAGGTGGGTAGGCAGATAAACAGACAGGATCATTCTTCTTGCATTGCTTAATGCAACATTTTTTAATCACAGACAGGCAAGTGAGGACTTTTTGGAAACTGCAAAGCATCACTACACTAGTGAAATGGGTTGGAGTCTGCTCTTTATTTTTAGAATGTCTGTGTAGATCATCTTTGTCAGTGCCACTTCCTCATGTGAAGAACCCATGTGTTTAGTAGGGTAACTGCTTGTAATTCCAAGACTGGTACAGTGCCAAAATAACAAAGCTGAATATGTAAAAATGTGACTTGCATACATTAAGTCTGAGACAACTGTGCTTTGGACAGTTACTTTTTTCCAAGATGTGGAGATCCTCAGAGTCACTATGTGCAAATAGTGAGGGGTGTAGGTGCCACATGCAGGTTTGCTCCCACCGGCAAAAAAAACAAACAAAAAAAACCTTAAAGGAGAACCTATTCCTGTCAACATTCATTGACTTTCTGCATATTGATCATTGCTGCAGTAGGCTAAGCTATATGGGGTTGTATCCTTCAAAAATTCTGTTTCAGAGCACGTTCCTCACACCCAAAACCATAAGTCAACTCAAGCCGAGCTGACTAAAATAACACATTTGGATTCAAAGCCATTATAAGCTTTTTTGACATCAGCAAGTACACCATTCTAAGGCTTCGAGAAGCAGTAGCTTGCCTGTGCTGTTCCTTTGCTGGGCGGATAAGTTTCCTTTGGGGGGAACCTTCCTATTTTAAAAAATTATATGTTGATAACACTTTCCTGCTCAGGAAAGTTATTTTATACCGAAGAGTTTATATTTTAATGGAATTTCACAAGACTGTATTGTATTTTTAAGTGGCAGCACTCTTTTTTTTTCTGTCAGTTTAAAAGATAAAGTATTTAAAAGCATTTTTTTCTGTGGAGAAATTGTGTTTAAAATTTAGAGTTTTTAAAAGTTACTTTTTTCATAGAAGATGCTAAATTTTTGCTGTCTCTTGCTGATTGTTTTCCCTATGTAGAAAGCACCATTTTTGGCTTGATCATATAACAAACAGTCATTTCCACTGTTGATCCTTCTTCCAGCCACCAAAAGGAAAAGTTAAGCAGTACAGCCTTTGCCACCACAACAGGCTAGCAATTTGCCTCATCTGCAGGTGGATGATTGTGCTGTGGCAGTTGCTCAGGTCACTCATCTTTTAACTCAGATCCTTTTGGAGTTGTACCTGCCACCACTATAGATCAAGAGTTAGCCACATTCTCTGCAGCTGTTAGAGTCCCCTCAATGGGTAAGGGAGAGTCACTCTTGTCCATCTTGGGAGAGGGAACAGAGAAGGCCTCCCTGTTTTTTCAGACTGTTGTGCCCATCCCTGATGAAACTGCTGCTGCCATTTATAACACTGTTGGCACTGTTGTTATGAGAACTGCTCAACATTTGGCAACTTCAGTCACAGGTCTGGAGTGCATCTGCACTGAAATCCAAGGCATCCACTGAAAAAAGCTGAAAAATAAGTATATTTTAAGCCAGCACTGCACTTTTAACTATATTTATTTGAACTACTGCATCATTTTAGCTGTTTGTGACTGCTTTTTATTCTGCACTTTAAAATTGTGTTTCATTGCTTTATTGCCTTATATAACATAGGCTTGATTCAGACCTACTGAATCTAGACTGTTTGGTATCACTGTGTCTCAAACATACCTCCCAACCATCCCGAATTACTCTGTTTATACCAAGTTTTGGGGTCCAAATGATGGGTGCCACGATTCTCGAGTGACACCCCATCATTTCCGTTTTTTTTTCCACTTTTATTTTTACATTTCGCTCTGTTTTGGCTGACGTCATCCCGTGCGCGATGATGTCAGCGCCGGCTGTGCTACCAGCTTATCGGACTTAAGCTCTGCACACATTTCCGGCTGGGCTGTTCAAATGCTGCAAGCGGGCTTCTGTTTAAATGCCGGTTGGGCTGAAACTGTTTTTGTTTAAGTCCTCTGTCGGGAAATGTGTTCAAACGGATGTAGTTTGGATTGTAAGGTAATTGGGGGACAACTTCAAATGTTGCTGCTTGCTTTCAAACGGAGTGTGTGAGTGTGTGTGTGTGTGTGTGTGTGTGTGTGTGTGTGTGTGTGTGTGTGTGTGTGTGTGTGTGTGTGTGTGTGTGTGTGTGTGAGTGATGTGGGACATGTAGTATTATTGCAATTTAGTGAAAAGTATGATGATAAAGCAGACACAATGAAGCACATTCTTTTGATAGTAGTTGGTGAAAAACAATTGTGAAATGTGTGTTATTCCATTTTTGTTACAACAGAGCCCATGCTGTTTACTCTCTTCACTGTCACTGAAAGAAAATGCAACCTTTTCTATTCTGTGCTTATCATATTCTCTCTGACTTGTAAATTATGTAACAAGCTGCATCCTCCAATTACTTGAAAACCAGAAGACTGTCATATTATATCTGAATTTAGTAGGATGATAATGCAATTTACAAATTCATGTTCTAACATGCGAATAAACCAATTTTCACAACACTGAATATAAACTTCAGTGTTTTCACTTGTATATTATGTGACTCAGTACATCATTCAGTAATAGCAAATTTCCTGGGTTACAGCTGAAGGACTTTAATATAACATGTCAAAAACATTATGTAAATAAGCCATGCAGAAATTACTCTAAATAGGTGGCTGAAGACAGATTGTACTGGTACTTTTTGGACAGCAAGGCAGTATCACTTAGTAGTTTGAATAATGTTCTATGAATAAGCTTATTGCATCTGGGAAAAGGCCTAGGTTTGAATCCTACAACTACTACTTTCACACCATATAACTGCAAATAAATTATTTCCTTCCATTTGGCCATGAAGACAGATGCATGTGCTCAGGGAACCTTTTCTTCATTATTTTACAGTAAAAACTGCTATTGGCACATGAGTAGTATATAATCTTTTATTTTTCCACTTATTCTCTATATCTCTGTGTGTGTGTGTGTGTGTGTGTATATATATATATATATATATATATATATATATATATGTAAGCAGACTTTTATGATGGAAATGTTCTGAATTGAGCAGTTTTGTCATTATTGGTTCATGCATTTTGTTTCATTGCCCTACTGGAAAAATGTTCAAACAATAAATTTAAAATGCGCTCTAACTTAATTCTAACAAGTGTGCTGTATTATACAAGGAATATAATTTAATAAAGTCAGGAAGGTGCATCAAAGAATGCATGTATGTTTCTTGTTTTGTGTGCAAGGGACCTATGATTTGAAAATGGCCCAAAGGTAATCTTTATCCACCAGTGGCCAGATGCATTTCCTTTGGGTGTGGTGTGGGTTTCAGTGCTGTTTCAATGAATGTGAGTTTCAAGGGCAGAGAAGTTTTAATGCCAAGTCTTTTTTCATTGTGAGACAATATTGCTTTGTTTAGCAGATATTGATTAGTGTTTGTGCATTGTGCTATGAAATGTAAAAATAAAATTAAAATAACCATTATAGAAGTAAATCAGTATGCACACATTAGTGTTTATGGTAAATGGGGTGAAATAGCCAGGTAATTTGACATTGGAATGGCTGCAGGGGGACACTGGTGCCATATTTTGGTTGTCTGTTCTTCAGTTTGCGTTAGAAAGTTGGTATCCCATAATTCCATTATAGTGGGTGGGGTTACGTAATTATGTATGCAAATTTTACGTTGATCAACGTACAGATTTGTACCTATTTTTCATGGGCCTTGTCCAGATTTTTGGTGTTTCCAGGTTGAGAGGTATGCTGTCAAACCAGCCATCTTATGTTAAGATGGCCTCCTTAGACCCATGTGGCAGAAGTGTTTTGCTCAGGACCCA
The DNA here is from genome assembly GCF_019279795.1 of Protopterus annectens. Lineage (NCBI taxonomy): Eukaryota > Metazoa > Chordata > Ceratodontiformes > Protopteridae > Protopterus > Protopterus annectens. Next base: position 340,089,798 of record NC_056730.1, on the reverse strand, counting down.
TCTGAGTTGGGGATTGCTGAAGAAAGGCTTAGTCTGGGGCTTTCCCCTTGGTAGTCATGTTAAAAACTGTTTAAATTTGCCTGTATGTAAGCCTCGCATTTACTCATTGCTGCACAGTGTGCAACAAGGTTTAGCAGCGCCCTGTATAGATGCAAACACCTGGGAACATCATTTTCCCCTAGAGACCTTCCAGTAGACCCCCCCCCCCAAGCTTCCCTGCTGAGCAAAGGGCAACTCAGTTGTGCTCTAAGCAGCATTCACATATTCATCATCCACAACCTACTGTACATCCACTACCTTTGCTACTCCAAGCCAAACTAACCCAGTAGTTAAGCCAAAGTCTTAAGTCCAACTAGCCCACTTCTTTCCCAACTACCCTAGTGAGAAAAGTCCTGCCACAACAGACGGGCAGTTACCCATTATTTCTCCTGCCAACTTGAATAGTATGGGCATCTTGAGGCAATATAGCAATTGCTTCATGTATATTAACACCCTGTGTGAGAGATGCAAATACACTGTGGAACTGGAGTCGGTTCTCTCATGTACAAGCAAACTATGCATCAAACAGGATGTCAGCACACATGCTTCACCTCTCATGCAAAATAAGGGCAAATTATATAAACCCACATATGTGGAGGTACTCAGTAAAAGCCTTCCAAAAGAACAGAGACCTTCCAAATGTACACCACCCACATTCACCACTAAGCAAAAAGAAACCACTACACGTATCAGTACACACACCTGTGTCTCAAAAAATAAGCCCCCGAAGCAAAACCCATCAAATGTCTTGGTCATAGGTGACTCCATAGTGAGATATATAGATGTCCCCTCACCAGACAGGACAAAAAGGTCACAGTCAGCTGCCTGTCAGGTCCCAGGATCCAACAAATCACGGATGCATGTACTCAAGTCACTCACTAACAAGTACTGTTATGACTGTCATAGTCCATGTCGGGGTGAATGACTTGAAACATAACCTCTCTTGACTATATGAAGCGAGACACATGACAGAACTCTGTGATTGTGTTCCAGACAGGTATGTCCCTACCCCTAAGCAGTATCCTTCTGTCACCCAGGATGATGCCACAGTGTAACCAAAAAATGATTGACTTCAACAAATGGCTTAGCTTCTGGTTTCAGTTCAGGGGGATCCAGCATCTGTCAGCCTGGGATGATATGGTAGACAGACCTCGCTGCTTTGCTAGAAATGGTCTGCACCTCTCTCTCCTAGGCTTTTGGATACTGGCAAAGGCCCTTGCCTCCCCCATAGTGCCATTTTTAGGCAATGTCAAAACAGCAAATTTTCCAATGTAACAAAATCTAATCGAGACAAACTCAGGGTCGCGCTGCTTAATGCTTGGAGTTTAAACATGAAATTACACTCCTCACTTTGGAGGATGCTGACATCTGTGCAGTTACCAAGATATGGTTCAAGACTGCTGAGAGTACAAAGGCTGTACAAGGCTACAATGCCTTCCAAACAATCAGACCTCAAAATGAGCGTGAAGGAACTAAAGGTTGGAGGTGTATCCATCTTCATTAAAACCAAATACACTTTGAGACTGGTCAAACAGCAGGACTCTCTCCAACTACTCCATGTCCAATTAATTATTGGGAAAGTACCATACCATATCATTGCTAGCTGCAGATCCCCCACCATGGACCAGGGTAAGCACACTGCCTACCTTGATTTACTAGAATCTCTCACCGTACAGCCCAACACCTTAGTAATGGGAGATTTCAACTATCCTTCCATAGACTGGGGGACTACATGACCAAAAACCCACTTGCCCAGAGGTTCCTGGACATTAACACAAATGCTCTGGAACAGATAGTCTACACCCCCACTAGGGGCTCTAATGTTCTGGATGTACTACTCAGCAACATGGGGAGTCACTGTAAATTCCCCATGCGTGATGCCCTCCCTGTTTAAGTCAAATCTTGTTTGAAGTAACTGCTGGAACTGACACCCTCACAGGAACAAAAATTATACAAAACTCTACCAAAGCGAGCTACAGTCTACTAAGTGATGGTATAAAAAGCTTAATACCACCCGCAATCACAGACCTCAAAGATCACTGTGCAAAGTGTATGCAAAAGCCCTGTACAAACACTTAAGTGACTGCATAAACTCTGCTGTACCTGACCCGATCAAAACTAGGTCTTCCCATAAAAACAAGTTGGTGGACTACCAAGTATAAACAGATTATATAACAAGAGGAAGAAACTGTTGTCCAAAAGCAAGAGGGATATCACTCCGCAGGAGGAGAGTCTCCTCCTAAGCCTAACCAAGAAAATCAAAAATCTTGTAAAGTCTTCTAAAGCATATTGTATAACTAAAATCACATCCCTAGCCAAGGATAATCATATGGCATTCTTTAACTACGTCCAAAGTCTAAAAGGAAATGCACAGCAGTGTGCTGAACTGGTTTTAGGTGGTGTAGATCAGAGCATGTGTATGTACCTTTAAGAAGCATTTCCAGCTGTAGTACGTGCATATAAATACTGAGTACTTGCAGGCAGCAGTGCCATTAGAGTGTTAACATGTATGAGTGTGGTAGTCAGTCTGTTTATAAATTTAAGTTTAAGTTACAAAGCCTCATTTCTGATGTTTGTGTGCAATAAAGCTGCTTAAACAGAACCCACATATGTTAGTCTGTTTTATCCTGACCAGACGCGCAACATGGTGTCAGAACTGTGATTAGAAGAGCTACTTCTACGAGTCATGAGGTGCAGAATTGAAGCTGAAGGCAGACTAAGCAGGTCGAGTGAAACAGAGCACAGAGCAACGAAAAAGGGCCAGAATCTTGCTAAAGGTAAAGAAAATTGCACAAATGATTTATTTGGCAAAGAAAATGAAACAGTGCATGTGTAAGGCACAAAACACATTATTAAAAAAATGAGTAGTACAAAAACATATTAATCAAATAAAAGGCAAAAAATGCATTATTAATTAAACAATGTTCAAAACCACGATTTTTGATAAATCTTGCAAAACGATTCATAAGTGGCTCAGAATTACCTTTGGTTTGCATAACAAGCATGTTTAAAGTAAAGCTAGCACAAAAAAAGTATAATGAGCATGATAAGAGATTAAAAGGGCATAACGAGTACAATAAAAGGGCAAATTAAGTGTAAAGAGCAAAGCAACTCTATGTTTTTTAGTAAAAGACAGTGTTTGGGACTCATACTACTATTTTGCATTGACCAAAGCAATTCAAAGCATAACTAGAGTTGTTTGAAGTATCTTAGAGTGTGCAAAGTGCTTGCAGCGTGTGGTGCTTTATTACGGTGCAGTTATTTCAAAGAGTTTGCTGTGTGCAAAGTGCAGCCACTTTGAAAAGTTTCTTGTGCTGTGTGTATTTATTCAGAGTGCTGCAATTTCTGAGTATTTCTTACACTGTACAGAGTAATTTCTCAAAGTACAGCCATTTTGAAACCTTCCTGTGCTGTGTACAGTTTATTTGCAAAGTGCATTCATTTCAGTGTGTTTCTTATTCTGAGCTTCTTTCACTGTGTGAAGTTTATTTATAAAATACAGTTATTTCAAAGTGTTTCTTACACTGATAAGGAGTGGTTTCATAAAATACAATGTTTTCAGAGTGCTCTTATGCTAAGGAGACTTGTTTGGCAAAGTGCAGTTATTTCTAAGAATTTTTGTGCTATTGGGCATAATTACAAATTCTGGCATATATATTTATGTGTATGTTCGTATGTAATTCCAGGCACCTTCACTACTGTGTGTTGATGTGGCAGAGGCATTTCGCAAACCAAGTCCACTTGTGTTTGATCATAATATTGCAGAGAATTGGATAGTTTTCGAGTAGGAATACAATATTTTCATACAAGCAGCTTTTTCTGACAAAGATGCCCGCACAAGGGCATTCATTTTGCTTAATTTAGCTTGGTCAAAGGCTATTGAGAAAGAGTGTTCATTTGTGTATGCACCAGAAGTATATGTAAGAGAGGGGGAAAACTGCCATATTGTAGTACAGGCTGAATCAAGGGAAGAACCAGAGTCCTTGAAAATGTAAATTTAGAGAAAAGTGCAACCCCTGGACAAATGTTACATTAGAGAGGCACTTATTTTATACAAGAGGTCAAAACCAGGTGAAACCTTTGTAGCTTACTTGAGAAATAAAGCCAAAGTGTGCAGATTTGGTGACTTGAAAGATGAGTTAATAAAGGACAGGCTTGTGTGTGGTGTTAATAGTGATGCAGTGAGAAAGATTTTGCTTCGTGACAGTGATTTAACATTAAGCAAAGCCATAAATATTTGTCAAATCCATTAGCTCAAAGAAAAGCACACAATTATGCTTACAAGTGATTAGAAGTATGGTTTCAGCAGCCTCTGGAGCAAACGTAAACAACATGCAACATGTGACGAGCAGAAACAGGCATAAGCAGATGGCAGCAGCAACCCCTGTGGGTCTGGCTGGGAGAACCCATAACCTTCTAGCAAGTTCCAAGACTAGCTCAGTAACAAGGGCATGCTCAGTACAGTATAAGAGTGAGTCAGCATAACCCAGGTCAAGTCTTATTGTTAACTGTCATAAATGTGGTGCCAACCATGAATCTAAAAGATAAGTGCTTAGCATTTGGTTAGCAATGCCACAAGTGTAAAACTTGGAATCATTTTCAAATGTTTTGCAAATCAAGCAAGCCTCATTCAGTTATTAATAAAGGTTACTCAAAAAAGCAAGTTGATCATATAGAGAGCTGCAACCCTACTTTCTATGTAGATGGTGTATCAGTGGTCATTGAAAAGGTTAGTGCAGTAGATTTGTTGGCAAAGAGTGAAGTATTTTGTACTGTCCTTAAGAATGGTAAACCCACAGAGCTCAAAGCTCAAAATAGACACTGGTTCAAAGTGTAATGTAATGTCAGCAGAAACATTTGCTAACGTGGGAGCTGGTGAGCAACTTAATTTGGCCAGTTGTGTGAAGCTTGTTGCTTATGTAGGTGAAGAGATTCAGACTGAAGGCTCAGTAGTGTTTCATGCTGCTTGGCTGGGAACAGCTACAGCTTGCAACTTCATGTAGTCAGCTTGCAACTTCATGTAGTCTGATGACCTGTGCTGTCATTATTAGGCCTCAGAGACAGTTTGAAAATAAAACTGCTTTCTTTTAGCAAAGAAGTAAATCATGTAAGCACGTCTCAGTTTCGGCCTCGGTGATGCTATTTTCCCAGAGTATGCTGATATTTTTGATGACAAGTTAGGCAAACTTCCAGTTGTGTACTCCATGAAAGTAGGCCCAGAGGTCAGTCCAGTGGTCAGATAAGCAAGAAGACTTCTAAGAGCTATGCAGGACAAAGTCGAAGTCCAGTTAGACAAAATGGTGCAGCAAGGTGTGATTTGTTCAGTCACAGAACCAACTGAGTGGGTGTCATCCATGGTAGCTGCTCATAAGGAAAATTCAGATGAGATCAAATATGCATTGACCCAAGAGACTTGAACAAGGCATTAAAGAGACCTCCTCATCCTATGCGTACAGTTGAGGAGATTGCAATCCTCATGCCAAATGCCACAGTTTTTTCTGTCTTAGATGCAGAGAGTTCATTTTGGCAAGTAATGCTTGATTACAAATCTTCACTATTGACTACATTCAGTACCCCATTTGGTAGATACTAGATTCCTCAGGATGCCATTTGGAATAAATTCTGCCAGTGAAGTCTTTCAGTGTGCAATGGAGCAAATGTTTTCAGGCTACCCATGTGCTATATTATTTGATAATTTATTGGCTGGAGGTAATGGTGAAGCAGAGCATGACAGAAACCTCAGGAAAGTTCTGGACAGAGCGCATGAAGTGAATTTAAAGCTCAATCCTCTGAAGTACAAATTCAGATTACCAGAAGTTACGTTTGTAGATCATTTGTTTACCAGTGCAGACTTACGACCAGACCCTTCTAAACAAACAGCCATTCTTGAGATACCAGCTCCAGACAATGTCCAATCCTTACAGCGTTTTCTTGGTATTGTTAACTATTTGGGCAAATTTGTCCCTGACTTTAGTGAGTTATCAGCACCTTTGAGAGAGCTGACGTGCAAAAACATTGCCTGGTCATAGTTAGAACAACACCTGAGAGAATTTGATAACTTCTTTATAGAACAACTTGATGCAGAGAATTTTGACTTTGTCATGGAAGTGCATAATTTTTCTACCACGGCACTTGATGAGCTGAGAGATCATACAAAGACTGATCCAGTTTTGCAAAAGCTCAACCACTTCATCAATGTAGGATGGCAGTCAAAGCAATCCTGTGTACTGCCAGAAGTCCAACCTTATTTTCCATACAGAGATGAGATGCTGATGGAAGATGGTATAATTTTCAACTGTCCAAAAGTTGTTGTTCCTACTTCCTTACAGTGTGATTACATTCAGATTTTGCATCATGGCCACCCAGGTTCCAATTCTACCAAAAGATGGGCAAGAGGACTAGTTTTTTGGCCTTCTCTAGCAAAAGACATTGATAAAGTGCTTTCTTCTTGTGCAGTGTGCAACAGTACTAAGCTGCATTTGCAAAAAAGAGCCACTTCAGCTACGCCAAATTCCTGAACTCCCTTTGTCAACAGTAGCAACTGACATATTTGGATGGAACAGTCAACATTACTTAGTGTTGGCAGACTCTTATTCAAATTGGTTTGAGATTGATTTGCTACTTAACCTAACGTCTAGTGCTGTTATTACTAAGATAAAATGTCATTTCTCAGTCCATGGAAGTCCACAGAAAGTTATTTCAAACAACGGTTCTCAGGTTACCAGTCAGTTGCTTCAGAGATTTGCAAAAGAACGGGACTTAAACTATGTTACTAGCAGTCCTGATTATCCTCAGTCAAACGGCCTTGCTGAATGTGCAGTACAGAGTGCAAAGCAATTACTAAAGAGGTCAAAGTGTGACAATACCAGTATCTTCTTGAATTTACTTAATCTCAGAAATCTACCCCGTGACAATCTACTTGGCTCGCCTGCTCAGAGACTTCTGTCTAGGCAAGCCAGAATGACCCTGCCTATCAGTTCTAGTTTGTTGGTGCCTGATGCTAAAAACAAATAAACAATCAAAGCCCGACTTTTTAAGAAGCATTCTTTTCAGAAGCCCAGCTATGTTAAAACAAACCAATTTCTTTGTCCGTTGATAGAAGAAGAGACGGGATGTAAATGGTGAAAGGCTTTGAACGAATTGGTCAAGTGAGAGGTATATGTACTGAGCTGAGATTCTACTTAGTGGAATCTGAGGGTATTAGAGCACAGGAGAAACTGCAGACATCATCTTCCTGTATCAGAAGCGATATCGCAACATCGTACCTGTGATACAGACTGTGAAGTTAGGTGAAGGCTGCCAGCCTAGCTAGGTAGAATTTTGTAGATAATTCTGTCATTTGGAAATATTAATGTAAGCCACAGGCTTGTTCGCTTAAAAGACTGTATTGGATGTTGAATTGAAAAAAAAAATGTAACAACAGTGCACTCTGCTGTAAGAAACCTGATAAGTCAAGCATTGTGAAATTCTTTGATCTAAAACTCGGAGACAAGATGTCTAGAGGGAGGCATTCTGGCTATTGTTTTGAGACCAGAGTTAATTGCTAGAATTTGCATGTATAATTTCTTTTATTGCTCTGGCTTCCTGACCAGCTGCAAGATCAAAATGGCTACTAACCTCTGAGGTTCTGTTAGCCTGGGAACCAGAAAGAAATGCAAACTGAAATGAATCAATGGTACTGTTACCAATTTAAGTGAATACTTGGAGTTCAGATCACAATTGTTTTATTTCTTTTGTTAGCTTAGTTAGTCAGGGAGAGCAGGCAAGCATGTCAGCAGAGATGTACGGAAAGCTGAGCCAGCTGGCGGAGATGTGCGAGGCTAGAGGACTGGTGCAGGGAAACCTAAGGCAGATATATTTCTTTCTTTCAAAAGCCTTTGATATGGTTAAACACCAAAAACCTGTCTCTAGACACACTGTCTATTCAATGGTTCCAATCATACCTAGACAACAGACAGCAGGCTGTACTATGGAAAAACAACTTATCCTCCCACCTCCCAATTGCCCTTGGTGTCCCTCAAGGCTCCATATTAGGCCTATTCTCTAGTTTTATAAATGATCTATATTCTGTTATAGCTCAAACTACTTGTATCCAATACACAGATGATTCCACGTTAATTTGCTCTGCCACCTCACCATCTGACCTACAGTCCCTAACCCAAAATGTGTTTAACACAGTCGAGAAATGGCTTCTACATCGATGCCTCACCCTGAATCCAAAAAAAAAACAAAACTGCTATTTACTCCCACCTGTAGGGCCTCCCCACCTAATTTAACTGTGACATCAAGCAATGGTACTATTATATCTCCTCATTCTACTACTAAACTTCTTGGGTTTCTGATTGACAACAGCCTTACCTTTGATTCCCATATTAACAGTACTATAAAAACAGTCAACCAAAAATTATGATCCCTATACAGGATTAAACCATTTTTGACTCCACTAGCCAGGACCACCATTGCTCATACCCACCTAATATCTACCCTTCTCTATGCCTCACCTATATATCAGAAAATATGTAAAAACAACATCAACAAGCTAGCAATCTCCTACAATTAATACTGCCAGATTTGCAACTGAGTCTGCCTTCAGAGCCCATCGTTGTGATAATCTTAAGCAGCTAGGATGGCTAGAATTGCCAAATATAATACTATTTAACCAGTTAACAATTGCCCATAAGATCCTGTACCAACCTACTAACACACCGATACTTACTCACCTAATCACCCCTTATAACCACCTCAAGACCCTACTCTTATCAAATAAACTACTTGTACAAATAAGTAAAGCTAACAATATGGCTGGTGACACCTTGTTCGCTAATACTGTGGGCAGAATGTGGTACTCCCTCCCGAAAGACCTAACCATCCTTACCTCTACAACACTATTTAAAAGCAAATTGAAGCCATACCTTAAATCACAGTGGCTATGCCCTTGTTCTAACCCGGACTAACTACCTCTATTTTCTCAGGGTACTAATCACCATACCTGTATAAACTAGTTACTTTTCTGTTAACTACTAAGAGAGTATATAAGCTAGCTACTTTTTCTGTTCTACTAAGAGAGTGTATAAGCTAGCTACTTTTTCTGTTAACTACAATTCTCGTATATTTAAATTTTATTAGCTAAATATTTGAATGGCTAACCATAGCTGAAATGTACCATGATTCTGTTTACAGAAATGCAAAAAACTGTAATGAATGGGATAATTATCTGTAATTTTAGCTGCATTTGTAAATGTCACATAGTATAAATGATGGTGTGTTTTTTTTTGTTGGAGCTTTTCTCCCTGGGTCTCTACTGAAAATAGACATATATCCAGTTGGACTAGCCCGGTCAACAAATGTAAAATAAATAAAATAAAAAAAAATATTTGCAACTTTGGTCACAGCTGCAGCAGAAAACAGCAACCCAGGAGGATGATCAGACTGGCCGTGGAGATGTACAACACTCAGGGAATGGACAGCTCAACCTTTGTGCAGAGGACTTAAAAATCCATCTGGAGCTAAAGAGAGTTGAGTCAGAGGCCAGGCGATTGGAAATGGAAGCTGTGGAAAAGGAACGCAAAAGCAGCATGAAAAGGAGAGGCTGGCTCTTCGCCAGAGTCATGGAGGTAATGGGAAAGGGAGTAACTGGACCCCAGAAGCACAAAACGTCAGTAAATTTCTTCTGCAGTTTAAAGACGGGAATAATTTTGATAGTTTCATTCATATGTTTGAGAGGGTATGTAAGCAGTATGATGTTGACCAAAGGCTCTGGGTATGGTTCCTGACCCCCTTACTCCATGGTAAAGCTGTAACTATGTTGTCTAAACTTGCTGATCACAAATGTGTTGATTATACTGCTGTTAAGAACTGTTTGTTAGATTTTTTTTTAAGCTAACACCTGAAACTTATAGGAAAACGTTTTGTGAGCATAGACGCAAGGCAGATGAAAGTGTTTGTGAATATGTTGCTAAACTGAGCACTTATTTTTCATAGGTGGGTGAGTGGATGTCAGGTCACCACTTTTGAAGGGCTGGCAGACCTTTTGATTTGGGAACAAGCCCTTAGCACTTTGCCTGAGGACATGAGGATCTGGCCAGCTGATAGACGATGTGCTACTTCAGATAAGTTTGGGAAGTGTAGCAAGCAGGGCATCCCTACACAGGAAATTGACCCACAGTACTGCTCATGGGTCTAAAGGAACCCATGATGACAGCCCAGACTGCCCCAACAGAATCCACCAGTAGCAGGGGAAGCCAATAGTCCAGGTACACATGCAGGACCTAGGGTTAAATGTTTTGAATGAAACCAGTGGGGCCATGTGGCATACAGATGTCCAGGGAGGCAAGGTGGGGAACAAAAGGTAAGGGAGCCAGTAAGTGGGGAAGGCAAAATGCCAATAGTAGGTTGTCTCGAGACAGTAAGGGTACCAAATTGCCATCCTGCAGATGTCCTGATAGGGAAGGATTTGGATGAGGAAGTACCATGTGTTTATGCAGTTACATGCAGACAGGCTTCAAGACAAGCATGTGGGTCTGGTAGCCTGGGGGAGACCCAGACAGACCGCATACTTGCAGGCAGGATTGGTGAGGTGGTTACTTCAGGGAGGAAGCTACACTGTAGCAGTTAGACTAAGGGTGAGCCACAGCTGCTTGTGGGTACTGATGTTCCCTTGGACAAAGTGACTGCAAAGGTAGAGGAGAGTAGTAGTACCCAGGCTGACATTGAGGCACCACTGTCAGAGGATGCCAGACATCCTGTAGAAGGGGAGCTGGGGAGGTTTGCAAAGAGAGAGTTGAAACGAGCTTATCTGTCAGACCTTACATTGCAAGGCCTAAGTCAGGTAGCTAGGGAGGCACCTGTTTCTCAGGGGAAGGGGAAATCTGTATTCTGGGACAAAGGGTTACTTTATAGAGAGTTGACCCCTGAGGGAGGGCTAGAAGGTGAAGAGAGAGGGTACAGCAGTTGGTACTGCCTAGAGCCTACTGTCTGGCACTTCTAGCCATAGCCCATAATATTCCCTTTGTAGGTCATATGGGCATATAACGTACAAAAAGACGTATTATGTAGAACTTCTATTGGCCTGCAATTTCCAGAGATGTAACAGGGTACTGCAGGAGCTGTGAGAAGTGCCAAAAGGTAGGCAAGGCAGGAGACGAGGTGAGAGCTCCTTTGATGCCTTTTCTGTGATTGAGGAGCCATTTCAGAGGGTGGTAGCTATGGATATTGTGGGGCCTCTGAGTACCCCAAGTTCCACAGGGAAAAAGTATTTCTAGTGGTAGTGGATTATGCTACACAATACCCTGAGGCAGTGGCTTTGTCCTCCATTGAGGCAGAAAAGGTGGCAAATGTTTTGTTAGAGATTTTCAGCAGGGTAGGTTTCCCAAAAGAAATACTGACTGACAGAGGTGTCAGTTTCATGTCAGACCTGCTGGTTTGTCTGTGGAAGTCCTGTGGGGTGAAGCACCTGAAGACCACCCCATACCATCCCCAGACTAATGGTCTGGTTGAGAGGTTAAACTCTACAATCAAGTCCCTGCTACGGGCATTTGCAGGCCAGTTTAAGAGGGAGTGGGACAAATATTTGCCTCGTCTGTTTGCTTACAGAGAGGTTCCCCAGGAATCCACAGGCTTTTTACCCTTTGAGTTGCTGTATGGGCATAGGGTGAAGGGAACTCTAGATTTAATTCAAGATGAGTGGGAAAGTGAGTGTGAATCTGACAAGGAGTCTGTTGTGGCATATGTCCTAAACCTCAGGACAAGGCTTTGGGAACTCATGGGCTTAGCCCAGGAGAACCTGGCAGAAGCCCGACAACAGAAAAATGTATGGTATGACAGGAATGTTCGAGCTAGAGAGTATGCTGTAGGGCAGCAGTTAATGGTTCTCATTCCTGTCAGACACAACAAGCTTCAAGCAGCTTGGGAGGGACCCTACAAGGTGGTAAGAAAGGTAAGTGATGATTACTACATGGTGGAACTGCTAGGCAGGAGGCAGGGGCACAAGTTGTACCATGTTAACATGATGAAAACCTTACCATGATAGAGAGGCCCTTGTGCTGAGTATTTGCAGTGGATTGCAGGATTCGTCTGAGGGAGATCTGGTGACTGATCTCTTCAGTGAGGCTCGAACTGACACCTCAGTGGAAGGGGGATAGCAGTGTCCCAGCAGCTGTCTCCTACCCAAGTTCGAGAAGTCCGAGCAGTGTTACAGGAGTTTGGGGACATGTTCACTGGGAAACCAGGGTGCACCCACCTGGTGCAGCACCAGGTGGATCCAGGACCCCAAAGGCCTATTAGACAGGCCCCTTATAGGGTGCCTGAGAGTGTCAAACAGACTGTGAGGGAAGAGATACAGGAGATGTTGGAACTAGGGGTAATTCAAGAGTCCAGCAGTCCCTGGGACTCTCCAGTGGTGCAGGTGCCAAAGAAGGATGTCAGCACCAGGTTCTGTGTGGACTACAGGAAATTAAATAGACACATAGGGTCGGATGCTTACCCCATGCCTAGAACAGATGAGACCCTAGAGCAGCTGGATGGGGCTAAATATCTTACCACCGTTGATCTTACCAAGGGTTACTGGCAGGTGCCCTTGACTCCCAGTGCTAGAGAGAGGTCAGCCTTTGTGACTCCTTTTGGCTTGTATGCGTTCACAAAGATGCCGTTTGAGATGAAAAATGCCCCAGCAACTTTTCAGAGGCTGGTAGATCATATCCTAGCAGGAGCAGGAGGGCTTACTCTTGCTTACCTAGATGATGATGCCATCTATAGCCATTCCTGGCAAGAGCACTTTCAGCATGTCAGGGAGGTGCTGGGCAGACTACAGAAGGCAGGGTTGCCCATTAAGCCGGGCAAATGTCAGGTGGGTATGGCAGAGGACTCCTACCTGGGACATATATTGGGGATTGGTAAGATCAGGCCAGAACCTGTGAAAGTAGAATCCATTCAGACATAGCCTGCATCTGTTACCAAAAAGCAGATGAGGGCATTCATAGGGACAGCAGGGTACTACAGAAAGTCCGTCCCCAGTTATAGTACCCTAGCTGCTCCCCTCACAGACCTGAGAAGGAAGAACAGGCCAGATAAGATAGTGTGGATCCCAACATGTGAGCAGGCATTCCATGAGCTTAAAGAAGCTTTGGGAGGACCCCCTATGTTAGCCAGTCCAGATTACAGCAAAGAATTTGTTGTGCAGGTGGATGCTTTGAACCATGGGGTGGGGCGCTGTACTTAGCCAGATTTCTTCAGAGGGAGAAGAGTACCCAGTGGTTTATTTCAGTCATAGGCTCCAGCCCAGGGAGGAATGCTATGCAGCTGTAGAAAAGGAATGCCAAGCCATGGTGTGGGCACTGCATAAACTTCAGCCTTATCTGTATGGAAGAAAATTTACTGTAGTTACCGACCACAATCCCCTAACATAGTTACACAGATCCAGCCAGCAAAATGCCAAGTTGCTAAGATGGATCCTAGGGTTGCAAGCATATATGTCAGTGCAGCACCGCAGTGGGATTAGCAAGGCCAATGCAGATGGGCTCTCAAGACAGGGAATGGGGTAAGGAATGCTCAGATAGCCCTGACCCTCTCAAGCAACGTTTCTCAAGAGTCACTTGAAAAACTAGCATGAGTTTTCTGGGGGGGGGGTGAAGATAGGTGGAGGCTGCCAGCCTAGCTAGATAGAATTTTGTAGATAATTCTGTCATTTGTAAATATTAATGTAAGCCACAGGGTTGTTCTCTTAAATGTGAAAAGGCTGTATTGGATGTTGAATTGAAAAAAAAATGTAACAACAGTGCACTCTACTTTAAGAAAGCTGATAAGTCAAGCACTGTGAAATTCTGTGATCTAAAACTCTGAGCTGAGATGTCTAGAGGGAGGCATTCTGGCTATTGTTTTGAGACCAGAGTTAATTGCTAGAATTTGCATGTATAATTTCTTTTATTGCTCTGGCTTCCTGACCAGCTGCAAGATCAAAAGGGCTATTAACCTCTGTGTTTCTGTTAGCCTGGGAACCAGAAAGAAATTATGTAATCTGAAATGAATCAGTGGTACTGTGTTATCAATTTAAGGACAGAGAGACTCAGCATTTAACATTTGTCTTGAGAACATCCAACATCACCAGCACTGTCTTGCTGTATATGTAAGTTTATTTTAGAACTGTATTTTCTCTTAGATATAGCTAGGAACTAGGAAGATTAGATTAGTTTTTTCTGTATTGATGTCCAAACTTTTCTACTGTATTATTTTAAGTATTTCTCTATGATCTCTGAACTCTTGGCTAGCACTGTGTAGTAAGAAGTATTGTCTTGTGTTTGTATTATTAAATATTTTTAAACCTTTCAACTGTGGCTGTTTTGTATAGAGATAATTTAAGCTCTAGAGTTCATTGCATGTATGTTTCCTCCTACATCCCAAAGACAATACTGTAGGTGGATTGGACACTCTAAATTGGCCCTAGGCACGAGTGAGTGCATGCGTGTGTATGCCTTCTGTGTAAGGTTGGGCGCCTGGCTGTCAACTCAACACCGTTAAACTCCACTGCCAATCATGAGCGGACAAGTGATCTGATGTGGCGACCCCTAACCGTGAAAAGCCGAAAGAAGACGTACATTGCATGTATATAGTGATACTGGCCAAGCTACTCCAATAAGCCTTTCATAAGGGTGTCCAATTATATTGTGCAATATTATTATCCAAATGGTAAGTGCAACTGAACAGTATAATTGGACACCCTTTCATACGTATGTCCAATTATACTGTACAGTTGCGCTTACCATTTGGGTAATAATAGTCCTTATTACTTTCAGGTAGAAGAATGAAGGATACCTCTTTTCCTGAAGAGATTTAAGATTATGAATCTGGATAGGAAGATGAAGGGACAGATACAGATTTTCTCCTCAGTTTTCTGATTTAGACTTGGAGGAGAGCTCAGTTTCAGATTCTACCTTTTGGGTTCCCCTGTCTTTCCAGAATGTGTAATTTTCGGTGAGAGTACACTGAGTTTTCTTGGCTCCTCAGTAAAATGTATAAGCTGTTACAGAATGAATTTCCTTAACCTTCACCAATTCCTCCAGTTCTTTTTAGCTTTAGATGATGTGCGTGTTTGTAATTTCCTGATAGCCAGTCTGCTGCTAAAGGCAGAGTGAATGTATAAAATGCCTCAGACTTTTAGGTTAATCCTACTGCTGCTAAACTTTTAGTTAATTCCTATTCTGCCCTTTCTGATAAGGACGGGATGATTATTCATGAGTATAGGAAAAGAATGTATGCTTCCTCAACTTTGATTTTTCAGAATTTTGAATTGTCAGGCTCATATGTTTAAGTTTATTCTGACTAATTGTGAAAACATGAGGAATGTTTTTTCTGCAGTTTCTTTTTACGAGGAAAAGTCTGCTTTAAATTGTTTAGTTTCTTCTGGTTTTTTTCTAGTCACTTCTCTCTGTTTACAGTGTATGTATGACTCTGTTGATCATTTTTCCAGGGCTATGGCCTCTGAAACTGTTTTGAGGAGGTTTGCCTGGCTGCATTGTCAGAACATCCCAAGAGGATGCAAGTAGTGAGATTTTATATTCTCCTTTGGATAGAGATTTACTTTTTGGTTCCTTTGCTGCAGAGGTATCAAAATTGGGATGAAAGGGATGAGTTAAACCAGAGAATATTTGATTTTTCTGTCCTTTGTCAGATTGCTATGGGATTCTCTAACCCCTCACCCAATTTTGGCAAAATTGCAGGGATGCTCAAAAATTAATTCAAGAGCCTTGAAACTAAGGACTGTCCAACTAGTCAGTTTGACTATGTAACAGACCTTGTTCCTTCCTCTCAAACTAACCACCCCATTTTCCTTCCAGAAAGACTAAATCTCTACATTCTTTCTTGTACATGTTTGTGATAGTACCTAATTTCAAAATGATGTCACTTCACAATCTGTAAACTCTTCTTTGTCATTCAGGTTTCCTGGTAACACTGCATTTAAAAGATGCTTATCATCGCATTCCTGCCTTCGTGTTAATGTGATCAGTTCTCTGCCTCACCCTTTGGACTGTCCGCTGCACTAAGAGTATTCACAAAGTGTCTAGCTCCTTTTATAGCTTGTTGCAGGCTACAGGATATAATTTTTTCTTTTTCTGGTGTTAAGGTGACTTGCTTGTCTTGACAGAGTCTTTTGCAGAGTGTTATTTCACTAGGATGAGAGATCTTACATATGCTGAGATTCCAAGTGAACATTCAAAAGTCCATTTTGACTCCTTTACACACAGGATTGTGTTCCTGAGTTGTCAGCTGAACACCTTAGTTCAAAGAGCTTTTCTTTCATGGGAAAACATATTTGTCTAGATTTATTTCTAAGGTTTTCCACTCAGACTTCGGTCATTGTGAGAGAATATTAAGGATTTTGGTTCTCATGGCATCTATTTTTCTAATGATAACCATGACTCCAAAGAGAAAGATACAGTGCTATCTGAACTCTCTCCGGTCAAAGCATCAACATCCATTGTCGTTTCAAATCCCAGTGTTGGGGTTTGTGAGAAGAGAAGTTACTTGATGGAGATAGCTGTGATGCCCACCACTGCAGTGTGTGATGGCCACCAATATATGCCACCCCCATGCTGAGCCAGTGATTAAGGAGACTGTCTATTTAGTCAACTTAGCTCATGCTCTCTTAACTGTTTGGGCATGAGAACGTTGCCCCAAAACTTTGGAAGCTGGCCAGCTGTTATATCATTGCAGAATATAACCCCATATAGCTTCTCTAGTGATCATTCAAACATGTACTGTTATGGTGCGTTTACATAAACAGCTGTACCTTCACCTGTAGTTTCATATATTTTTTTTTTGTAATTCCTAGGCTTGCAGTTACAAGTTTTGGGCTGACATTCACAAACCAATTGTAGCAAATATGTAGCTGCCCGAATAGCAGTAGCCTGCAAGACTTCTTAAGCATTTATTTATTTTTTTACCTTTCAGTTCTTTCTGGAATAGTCCCTTTTAGTATAAATTAGGTGTGCTATTGCTTTTAGCAGGGCTTAGTTATCTTTTCTTAATTCCCTCCTACAACTAGCATCAGGTATTCCCCTTCCCTGCAACCAGTTGACCAGTTTGCTCCTGCTGTAGCTTTAAGTGCCAGATGTATTCATTCCCCGAGTGGAGGAGAGCCTTATGGTCTATTATCTCTTGCTTGGATTGATTGCCTTTTCAGGCCATTTTTTCCTATGGTTGACAAAAATGGGGAGTTAGGGAGCCGGCCATGCCATGTTAATACAGGGCTTGCTTTCCCATCCCCATTGCAGCTGGGTGACCATATGTGGATTATGTAGCCACACCGATGCAGTAGCTGCTGCTGTAGGTCTTCAACACTCCTGTTTGGTCAGTAGTGCAGTGGGCCATACCACCTTCCTCCTTTCTGGAAGGTTAAATTGGAATCAAGCCACTCACTTTCACCTTCCCTGTCTTGGTCCTTCAAGTGTCTGAGCCACTATATGAAATCTAGCAGTCTTTGTTGTGGTCATGGCTCTACCCCTTTATGGAACAGAGCTGGGGCTATGAAGTTTTACTTTTGAAAACTGTATTTGGTGTCTGCCCAGCTCTGTGACTGCCAGGAACATTTTCACATGTAGCATTACTGACCAGGATAGCCAAATAGAACGTTATTTTCTTTTTTTATGATCTTACCTCCACTAATGTTGGCTTTGTGGCGCATTTGCCTACTGCCTATCATATCTTTGTACTCCCACGTACATGGATGTAAGACTTGGGTTATGCAGGACGCAGAACCACTATACTGTGGATTGTAGCACTTTTCTCTGTGTGCCCCAAGAGCTCCATGTCCAAAGTGCAGTATGTCGTGAAGGTTGCATAAATGTACATGTTCCTTCCTGAGTGACTGTTGATTCAAGAAAAACCTGTACATGTTCCAACCTTCAAGTTGCCATCAGAATGAGAATATCTGCCACTGCTCCTTCCCCACAAAGAAGAGACATTGGTTTTGGGTATTAATCTTTCTCTTGTGCATGCTGGTGTGTTGGACCTAAGAAAGTAATCAAATGCAGGTGTCCAGCCGCATGATCAGATGCCATGCCCCCTGATGCAACATAAGAGGTACGCACAGTCCTTGCATTAATACTAAATCGTCAGAAATTTCCTGCTCACCCAGTGTTCTTGCATTCCTACGTTCTTGCCCGAATGGCTTATCTATGAGATTACCTCTATATTTGTGATTTGTATGCATACTTAGACCTGCTTTGATCTTCCTTATTGGAGCTTCAATGTCTGTGTCCTTCTGTCAGGAAAATGAGCATGTTGGAGGTACCGTCTCTTACATTATCGACTCATTATATTTGAAAACGTGATATAACAGTTAAAGGAGCAGTCTGGGTGGTCTCTGCATTGCTGTGTCTACTGTACTGTGTTTAGTGGTAGAGTGTCCTTATGGTAGCTCTTTGTTCATGTCCTGTGACATATTGTCGTGGTAGTAGATCTTGATAGGCTGACTTCCAGCCGGTCTCCACTGCTTTCATCCTTATCACTTCTAAATTTAATAGGTGAGGAACTTTTGTACTGTAAATTGTCTGATTCTTCAGTCCTTTGCATTCTTTAATTTATTTAGGCCTGGTTTGTCTAATCCTTTTTTTTCCTTTGATGCTGGGCATATGTCCTCCCTGTCATTGTAAAGGGGGCACTGGTGTCTATGTACAGTTAATAAAGCAAATGCCTTTGATACCAAGTCCTTGTATGCAACAGAGCACAGTTTCTAAAAAGTCACATTTGAAATACTGCTTTGCAGTTATAGTCCTTTTTTGGGCGGCCACGGTGGTGCAGCGGTTAGCATTGCTGCCTCACAGCAAGAGGTTCTCCAGTTCGATCCTCGCCTGGGGTGCCTTCTGTACAGAGTCTGCATGTCCTCCCGGTGGTCGCGTGGCTTTCCTCCGGTTTCCTCCCACATCCCAAAGACATGCTGTAGGTGGATTGGACACACTAAATTGGTCCTAGGTGTGAGTGCGTGCATGTGTGGGCCTTCTGTGGAAAGTTGGGCGCCGGGCTGGCAACTCGACACTGTAAAACTCCACTGCCAATCATGAGCGGACGGTGATCCGCTGTGGCGACCCCTAACCGGGAAAAAGCCGAAAGAAGAAGTTACGTAGTTCTTTTTCCTGTGACCTTCTGATATGTGTTTTGAGATTATTTGTGTGGTGTAGTCTTGTGTGTGTGTGATATGCATTATCTTTCCAGTAACTACATACTCAGGAAGTATTGTTATGCAGGAATTCTTTGTTTCCTTGATTTTACTTTCTAGAGCATTTTTTTTGTGACTGTTCAGTTAGTTTATTCAGTGCCGCTGTTAAAATATAGGGCCAGGTCAGTCTCAGTTTTACTTTTCTGTTGTGGTATGGTTTCATGTTAAGTCTTTTTTCCCTGCTAAATCTTATAGTTGGATTCATTTTTTTCTTCTTAATGTACATCTGCTCTGCATAATTTTAAAGTAATCATACTTAGTGTTTTAAGTTTAGGTTCGTTTAGTTTCGTGTTGTGATTATTAGGGTTTGGACATGT
Source organism: Protopterus annectens (assembly GCF_019279795.1). Taxonomy (NCBI): domain Eukaryota; kingdom Metazoa; phylum Chordata; order Ceratodontiformes; family Protopteridae; genus Protopterus; species Protopterus annectens. Next base: position 340,070,235 of record NC_056730.1, on the reverse strand, counting down.
GGTGTGCTTTCTAAAAAAAGGTGTACTGCCTTTTTATTTATAGCCAGCAGAGGGAGCACAACTCTTGATTTGGTACATCTTTAAGTGTTTACTGCAAAGACTTAATACAAATGTAAAGAACGGGACAAAATGGAATGGCAGTGCAGTAGTGCATGTTTTGATATTTCCATATAAAAGTAAGAGATGTTTTCTTATCTCTAGTTAAATCTTTGTTAGTTATAGTAAAAGACCCACTCTCTACTGTTCTATAGACACTGGAAGGGTATGCAAATTGACATACAATGTACATATTTAATACGATCATTTCAGCATGTTGTAATTTATTTTACAGCAGCTATTAATTTTAACTTTTGAATTAGTGGTGCCTTGTGTGTGGACCATTATTAGAACACAGTATTGCTGAACTGTTTGCTATTGTAGCAAATGTTTTGAATAACTAGTCTGTGGTCCCAGGCTGTCACAGTATTAAACAGTTGCTGCATCGGTCAGTTCCACTAGCATGAGCAAAGCACCTCATATGTTTTTTGTAGATGTTACATAATTTGTAGAGGAGATAGAAATGTTCTTATTTTGTTGCATGTCCAAAGATGGTACTGGAAACTGAAATTAAACTGAAGTATTTAAAATCTTACTGTGAAGAATGCTCTTAACTATTTCATCAGGGAGTGTGAATGTTAAACTGGTCAAGCCCACAGCCACATTACCAACAGATCTAACCTTTTACATGCCACAGTGTCCTTTATGTTGCTGTTCATCTGGCATTCTTGGTTTCTTTCCTAGCGTTATGCTACACTACGATACTAGACAGTATCTGTGTTATTAATTGGCTGGCCCCTCACTTATTCTTCAGTGTTTTCATTTTATTTAATTTATTCTTTTGTTTACTGGTTCACAAGGACAATAGTGAGATGCAGTATGTGTGGAGTTTTTAGAGCAGACAAATAGCATGTTTTTGGGAGGTGAGTGTGAGTGGCAATCAGAGTATCCGGGTGGGAAAAAAATGAAGCATGGGGACAAGATGCAAACTCCAAACAAACAGTGTTTGGAAGTCAGGACCGAACCCAGACCACTGGAGCTGAGGGACAGAAATTGTACCACTGAGGCTCATAGGTGTGTACTGGGTTAATGGCCCTGGAGCCTATATAAGCCTGACCCAAGAAGATTCCCTGGCATCATGCCACCCAAAGTTAGTTCCCAGTGCCCCTGTCAGGCAAGGCCACTGAAGTGATCCCCGGGGTGAACTTCCTATTGCCCACCCACTCGTCAAGATTTCTCTTAAAGAGGGCCAGTGAAGTGCTCTGTTTGATGTGAATGGGAAGTTTGTTCCAGAATATGGGAAGTCTCTGGGTTAGGAACCTGTCCCTCCAGCATGTTCTGTTTATTGTGGTAATGAGGTGAAGGTCCCTGAGCTTGCTCTGCTGCTCATTGTGACCAAGTAGATGTTTTTTATTTGCTGTCTTTTAACAAGAGTAGGAGTAGGGCATTACACAGAGAAAAATGGTACAAAAGGAGTCAAGAGTGTGAAATTTGGTTCTCCAGAATGGCAAGGGGAGGAGGTTCTTTACAGAGGGGAGAATCTCCTGTCATTCAAGGTTCAACTAGTTAATTGTAGTATTTAGTATGTAGTATTTCCCTTTGTACCATTTTCTTTGAGCATTGCAGTGGTGCAGCAGTTAACATTGTCGGCTCACAGCAACAGGTTCTCCAGTTTGATTCTCGGGTGGGGTGCCTTCTGTACGGAGTCTGCATGCCTTCGCTGCATTTGTGTAGGTTTCCTTCAGGTACTCTGGTTTCCTTCCACATTCCAAAGACATGCATCTGGAGCATTTCTCCCCGGGCCTCCGCTGAAAATAGGCTGTGTCCTAGTCGTACTTTCCCAGTCGACAAATGTTAAATAAATAAAAAATAAAATACATTTACTGAATGTAGGAGCTGTGGTGGCTTTGCTCCTTATATAAGTAAGCATTTTTAACCTTTTATACATTTAAATTCATACAAAATGGTATTTGTACTTCTGATAATCTCTGTTTAATTTCTTGGTCTGCTCAATGAGTTCTGTGAAGTCCTGTGGGTACCTTTGTTAAAACATTCCCAGAAAAGACTAACATTACACATTTTCTTATCTGTTTAGTTTTCAAAGTTTATATTTATGTAGATTTCTGCACATTCAACAGGGCATGACAAACTTTTAAAATAAAGCAGCCAAGGTGTACATATAGTGTTGTTAGAAAAGACCTGTCTATCTGTATTTAGGTTTTCATCTACACTGTGGTGTGCTAAGTGAATGAAGGTTAGTCCTGCTTCTGACTTTGCATATCTTAAATCTGTCTGGGCTAATGTTTTTATGCAGCCTTTTTAGGTTTCCACTTGTAAAATAATTCTGAATAAGTGAGTGATGTACTTCAGCAGAGTGCATTGGTGGGTCTGATTTACGGAAGACTTTTAAGGTTGCATAGTATCCTAATGCTGTGTTACTCATTTTGCTGTAACATTTGGGGACATTTCCCTGGGAATTGCCAGAGTTTGGCTTTAGGTTGAATAATACAAGTCATGAGCACCCCATGTACAATAATGTTTCTGTTACTACGCTGTCTTTAAAATTCCGTTGTTTCTAATAAGTGAAGAAGCAAAACACTGTAGAGTATTTATAGTCTATGTATGTATGCTTGTGATTTTTTTGCCCTGTAGTATAGGTGTTCTTTGTGTTTCACTGTTGCAGTCATCACATTTGGGTTATCTGCCTGCAGGTAGCCCTCAACCGGCCTGATTACCAGAGTCTTCGGATTTCTGCATCGGATGCTGTCGCTTCTTCCATGATGTCAGGTCATCAGGGGTATAAAACACGCAGCCGACGTCATTACACCAGTCTTTCTTGTCATGCGGTGCTCAAAGCAGAAGCAGTTCGCAAGTGCGGATCGGCCATCTCCTGAAATTTTTGTTTTCGAGTTTCAGACCCAAAGTCTTCAAAAAAGATAAGTTCCCTGTTGGGGATCCATTTTCTTGCTCTAACCGATGTCAGTAAAAGTTAATAATTGTCTTACCTGTGGAAAGTAAATACCTCATAGAGATTTTCACTCTTACTGCATCCCCTGTTTAGGCCCAGACCGTGACGTCCCTCACTGTCAGTTTTGTGCCTTGTTCAACACCCAAACTATTCGTCGTCGGGCTATTTTTGCAGCCAATTACTTTCGTACTCTATCTCTGTACTCCAAAATGAGTTAGTTAAGCCATCTGACTACCGATCTTCCAAAAAAACGTAAGGATAAAGACAGAGACAGACTGTATAGGTTCAAAACTGCCAACAATGCTTTCGTTAAGCTAGTTGCCAGTCCGCTGGTACTCAGTGAGGTGTTTTTGCAGCCTCTGATACCCGCTACTTCAGATTTGCTGGCCTTTACTGAGATCCATTCGGAGTCCTTTATGTCACAAGATGCTTCTTCGACTATGGAACCTGCGGATGTCTCTACATTGGATGGGTCCGTAGCTACTATGCAGGCACCAGCTTCTGAGGGTGTATTCAGGCCTACAGACATTCATATTAAACCGACGCCATCGTTTCCATCCAGAAGTTCTGAATTCCTCAGGCTAAAAACTCGCACTATGTCTAGAAAACTGACGACCAAACTGCAGGCTCAGGCCCATATGCCTCAAAAACAAATGCTTAGAATGGCTGAAGACCTTATTACCTTAATTAGGGGAAGCCAGCCTTCCCCCACTAAGAGACCTAGAACTGATTTTCTTTCTGATTCTTCAGATCAGGAATCTGATATTTCTGCTCCTTCTGATTACCAGGATTTGCCCTTATCTACTTATGAGGATTCTGATGCAGAGGATTCCATTCCCTCTGCTTCCCCTCCAGAAGATTTTTTTTTGGTGAAACCTTGCATACTCTTAGGGAGCATTCCCGCTGAGTCCAAAAAGAGACTTAGGGAATTCTTACTCCTGCCTCAACACAGGCCTTTGGCTATCCCTCCTGTTCTGGACATTGTAGATGATGCTTTCTTGGAGTCTAGCCTTACCACAGACACTTTACCTCCAGCTCCCAGAAAACCTGACAGGTACTATAGAGTTCCTGACTCTCACAAATTCCTCTTCAAGAATCCTTCTGCGGATCCAGAGACCATTTCCCAAGGACCAAAAGGCATTAAGGCTACTGCTGCCTAAAATCCTACCCCTTCTGATAGAGATTCTAGAGCCATAGACAGATGGGGTAAGAAGGTTTACACTTCTGCTACTTTGGCCATTAGGGCTTTAAATTGCCAGTTTCATATTGGCAGCATATTATGAGACTACTTAAACAGAAAATTATGTTGATTCCTGACTGTGCCGAACACAAAGAATTGCAAGATTTAATGCATTCTGCAGAACAAGTTGGTAAACATACTTTGCAATGTGGTTTTGATGCTTTAGAAGCATCTTGCAGGGCTGCTGTCACTGGGTCTGTACTTAGAAGGCATGCTTGGCTTAAGGAACAAAACTTGCCAGATCATGTTAAAGCTGAATTACTGGATGCTCCCTTAAACCAAGGCCGCCTTTGGCAACAAAGCCGAAGAAGTCCTCAAAAGGATGGAGGAAAAAGCTAAATCTATGCAAACTGTTAAAGATTTCCTACAAGTACAGCCTTCCAGATTCAGTAGGCATTGGCCTTCAAAGAACTTGTCCTTTCCAGTCCCTTCCAGGCCTTCTCAGTCCAAACCCAGGAACAGCAGACCACCTAGGCTACAGTCTCAGGCTACAGTCTCAGGCTACGCACAGATCTAAGCAGTGGGGGGGCTCCCACTTCCAAAACAGGGAGTAGTAAGCTACTCCCCTGCAGAAAAATGGCACAATGACTTAACCTTAACCCTTCTAAGCCCTGCTCAACTACCTGCTCCCTTAGGAGGAAAGCTCGCCCTGCCTGCAAAAAACTGGGAACTCATCACCTAGGACAAATGGGTTTTGAATATAGTTTCCCAAGGATACAGATTCCACTTCCACACACTACCAACCCCAAATGGTTGGCCAGACCTACCCCCAAATTAATGGGAAGAGGCCCATCAGCAGGTTCTCTCTCTTCGCAGTATCAGGGCTATTCAGCCTGTCCCAGCAGAACAAAGGGGACAAGGTTTTTATTCAAGACTTTTTCTGGGACCCAGAAAAGACAACTCCTGGCCTCCTATCCTGGACCTCTCTTTTTCTCAACACCTTTCTGGTGGTTCCAAAATTCAAAATGCTAACTCTTTAACAGCTTCTTTCTATGCTAGCCAAGGATGCCTAGCTGGCAACCCTAGACTAAAGGAAGCTTACCTGCACATCCCAATAAAAGGATCCTGCAGACAATACCTACGTTTCAGGGTGGACTCCATGCACTTTCAGTTCTCTGCATTTCCCTTTGGCTTATCTACTGCACCCAGGGTGTTAACAAAGTGTCTAGCTCCAGCCATTGCATTTTGCAGGCAGAGAAATATTTAAATTTACCCATACTTGGACGATTGTCTGATTCAGGCAGAAAGCCAGGACTTGCTATTACAACACTTGGCATTCGTAAAGAAACTTGTACACCATCAGCGAAAAGAAATCTCACCTAGTACCCTGCCAACAGATTGTATTCCTGGGAGCAAGCTTAAACACAGCTTCCCAGATGGCATTCTCACTCCAGAGAAACAAGTTTATTTGGCAACCTACTTCAAGCTGTTGGCCACAAAACTCCAGCTGTCTGCAAGGAAAATACTGCAAGCTCTGGGGTTCATGGCCTCTTGCATTCTACTAACTCCATATGCAAGACTGCATATGAGGAAACTCCAGTGGTATCTAAAAAGCCTATGGTGTCAACATTCTCAGGACCTGGAAACTATGATTTTTTTATCATTCCTTGTATGAAGACAGAGTTCCGTTGGTGGGCAGAGGCCTGCTACCACAACAAGGGACTCCCTTTCACTCTACCCCCTGCCGCCCAAACCCTAACAACAGACTATGCATGGGGGGCTCACATGGCAGGGCAGTGCATTCAGGGCAAATGGAACCCAAGACAGCTGCACCCACATATAAATCAAAAAGAAATGTTAGCTGTACAGAATGCATTGACAGCCTTCAAAGACTGTATTCTTCCAGGACAACACCACAGTTATGTTGTACATAAACAAGCAAGGGGGAACCCACTCGTACCCTCTCTGCAGACTAGCCATGGCTGTGTGGAACACAGCCTTGAGCTACCAAGTACACCTACAAGCACAGTTCCTGCCAGGCAAAATAAATTCACTGGCAAACGACTTAAGCAGAAATCTCATGGACACAGACAAATGGAAACTAGAATCAAAAATATTCAACCTATTGAGGAACAAATGGGGGACTCCAGAGCTAGACCTGTTTGCGTCCCCTCAGGACTACCAATTGAACAAATTCTGCATAAGAACTCCCCACAATCAAGCTTGGGAAGTGGATGCCCTGTCCTTTACCTGGGAAAGCCTCTTGATTTATGCCTCCCCCCCCCCCTCTGCTTCTCCTCTCGAAGTTTCTACTAAAGATCAAATAAGACAAGCCAAGGACAATACTAATTGCACCAGACTGGCCATGCCAGCACTGGTGTACCCCCTCTTACGCAGTATGACACTGCTACAACCATGGCACCTGCCTCAGACCCCTTCCCTGCTGTCCCAGCTTGCGGACCAGATTCTGCACCCTCAGCTTCAAACCCTGAACGTTGCAGCCTGGCTAATTCCTTGAGCTCTCCTCTAGCATCCCTCAGTAAGCAGGTGCTGGATGTCATTCTGGAGGCAAGGAGGCCTAGTACTAGAAAATCCTCTGCTGAAAAGTGGAAAATATACTGTTCCTGGAGCCAGGCTCAGGGGATGGGCACTACGGTGTCCAGCTTAACTCATATTCTATAGTACTTAACAGAAATACTCCACAAGGGCCTATCCTTCTCGTCAATTAAAATTCATGCCTCTGCCATTTCAGCATATTATAATACTGAGCCACCCCTCTTCTCTCACCCCTTGCTAAAGCAATTCCTTAGAGGAGCCAAAAATTTAAGACCCTCCCAAGAGAGGTCCCACTCCAGCCTGGGACCTTAACTTTGTAAATCAGTTCATTCATTTGCCTACTTTTTTCTCTAATCCACAAAACAAAGGGGAACTAATACTGCACTCTCTAGACAACTTAGATTCATAGGTTTGTACTTGGCTAACTGCCCTTGTGGGCCATTTTAAGACTAGCCAATTACCCCATGTGAGACTCAAACCCTGCACCTTGTGTCTGCAAGGTAAACACCTTAACCATTTTGCCATCCTCCCACTATTTGGACAGGACTAAGCCTCTGAGAAAATCTGAATAGCTGCTAATTGGCTTTGCTGCAGGGAAAGGCCATTTCAAAGCAAAACATTTCCAAATGGATAGCCAATTGCATTCATTTCTGCTACAAGCACCATGGAAAACCCACCCCACAGGAGATAAGATCACATTCCACCAGGGCTGCATCTACCTCTGCAGCATTTCTCAGAGGAGTCCCTACCCCCCTGGTAGCTGCTACCTGGAGCTCTGTACATAACTTCACCAAGCATTACCACATGCCTATCTTTTCTAAATCCAGAGCTGGATTTGCCACTGCAGTCTTGCAGGGCTTAATAGCTGGCCCTAATGCTCTTTAACTTCCCCCTCCCTTCCTTAGCTTTGGGAATCAACCCAAATGTGATGACTGCAACAGTGAAACACAAAGAACATAGTACAGTTCTGTATACTTACCATAAATGTAGATGTTCGAGTGTATTCCCTGTTGCAGTCATAGTTACCCTCCCTCCAGCCCCCTGACTTCTCTTGCCTCTACCTTTCCTTCTTGTTGGTATATTTATTTTTTCTTGTGTATTTGCTTTTTGATGGGGGTTTACCATACCATGTAGTTGCTTCCTATTGTGGGGGCACCTAACACCTGGGGCAAAAAAAAAAAATGATGTAATGGCGTCGGCTGCATGTTTTGTACCCCTGACAACCTGACGTCATGGAAGAAGCGACAGCATCTGACGCAGAAATCTGAAGACTCTGGTATTCAGACTGGCTGAGGGCTACCTGCAGGCAGATAACCCAAATGTGATGACTGCAACAGTGAATCCACTCGAACATCTACATTTATGGTAAGTGTACACAACTGTACTTTCTGGGTGTGGTACCTGATGGGCTCTTTCATTGTAGTAGTGATTAACTCGTAGATATTCCATATATGCAGTTGTTGAGATAAGACTGCACATTTACAACAGAGATCATAATACTAGATTATTGGTCCATTTCTGAGGTCATGAAATTTGATTGAGATGTACTTGCAGTCATTACTGGCATTAATAATATTATTCCTTGTATCCAAAGTCATAACCTCTTTCTCTACGTTATAAATACATCCTACCTTCTAGTATGTTTAGAAATGGAGATGTCTTGATTTGAGTTTAATCTGGTCACTGTTTAAATGTGAAGGTGTTGAGCACTGGTGGTTAGACCAGAGAAGGGAGTTGCTTAGACAGTAAATGGTTCTGATAATGTAGAAGCCTTCTTTTTGCAAGCCACTTGCTGTTTTTAAAACACCGATTTATTCAAATCTCTCTAGGTAGCTTTTGAAGTGATTTGTACTTCTGGCTATAAGATGAAGGTTGATTGTAAAGTTTTAGCAAATCATTGCCAGTTAGTGCTGTTCAGCGTAGTAGTCACCGACCTGAAGTCTAAGATTTTGTATAAGCGTTTTCCGTCTGCTTTCTTGGCTCATTCATTACTTGAGATTTGGAAAGGTAAATGAGCCAGTCCTGCTTTTTTTCAATTCTTTGCAGGTGTTCATGCTTTTATCTGTGTTTGCTAGTCAGGTAAGTGAAGTGGCAAAAAGATCCTGTTTAAAGCCACAATTTCGAACACAGACACATGGTAAAGAAAGAAAGGAAGAAAACAACCAGCAAATATGTACAGATGAAATGGACATCAAATTTGTCAGAGGATGTTGCTAACTTGTAATGTTTTTTTTTTTAATTTACGGTATTTATACTCACTGCATACAGGTGTGTACCCCTTTTTATTGAACAACTTTGAAAAGCAAACAGAAATCGGGTCTAGATACAAATAAAACAATAATTAGAAATATTTTTGAAGTAACTTTTTAAATGCACAACTGCTTAAATCTCTTTTAATCTTAAAACCAGTTTTTATTGTTAAAGCTCCCTATGTAAAACAGAGCTTTGTGCTCTGAATGTCCTGAATAAGATTAAAAGCCATGGGGAGTGAATATTCTAGCTTGTAAATTATCTTTTGGAGCAAAATTTCTCTAAAATGACTCTTGGTAATAAGCCTTTGAGAGCTTTATACAGTAACAATTCGTAATATAGTTTGGAAATCTACTTTCTTTCAGAGACTGGTCTGCTATTTCTCAAGAGTGAGAACTGTAATCAAATTTAGACTTAAATTTTAAAATGCAGTTGTGTACCACTTGTAGTTTCTTCATGTGAGCAAGGTTGGATCTGAAGTAAGCACTGAGCAGCGGGATAACAAGCAGTAAATAAATTTCTAATAGCATTTGTAAAACTGCACAACAGCAAATAATGTCACAAATTTAGTGTGGACAGTTTTCACTGCCTTGTCAGCATGAAATAAATATTTATTATGTATTTAGTAACATTTGTTATCCGGGAAAGTTGGACTTGGAACAAAGCCAATTTTCAGCAGAGGCCTGGGGAGAAACACTCCAGATACATGTCTTTGTAACGTGGGAGGAAACCGGAGTAAACCCACACAAAAGCATGGAAGATATGCAAACTCCACACAAAAGGCACTCCAGCCGAGAATCAAACCAGAGAACCTCTTGCTGTGAGAAGACAATGCTACCACTGCGCCATATGTACAGGATATTTGTATAGTTCAGTCCTAAATAGAACCTTTCTTCTGTCTACTGTATTATTTTAGCATGTAGACTAGTAACCTATAACAAAGTTTATTTATTTTATTTTTATTTTACATTTGTTGACCGGGTAAGTCCGACTGGAATCAAAGTCCATTTTCAGCGGAGGCCCGGGGAGATAAGCTCCAGACATAATACAAGAACGAAAAAGCAGTTGAGAAAAAAGAAAACATGCATCTTAGCCTGTTTATACAGCTCTGCATTCTATTTAAACTGTTTTTGTGTTGATTAACTGTTTTGCACTCTTAAAAAGTTATTTGTTGCTTAATTTTACCTTTAGGCTAACACACTCAAGTGTGCTAGCCGCTTAAAAGCATTTATAGCATTTACTAAAAAAAAAATCTCTTGTTTTCCCACCTTACTGAACTAGAGTAGTCCAGTTTCAGAGTTGCTGATCCCTGGGCTTTGTTTTTAGTTCCTGTTACTGATCCATTGCCTTATTAGGAAGGAGGGAAGTTTCTTTGCTTACCAGTGGAAGTGGGAAGCACTGAGCAGCCTTTTTGTCCGATTTGGTGAAGTTTCAGCCAGAAACTAGTAGTCCATTGGTCGTTTTGGGCCAATTCCTTGCTCCTTTCAGCCCCCTGCTATAAAACACGCTAAACACGCGTTTTCCAGCTTGTACCAACTCAGCACAGATCCTCGTGGTGGCCTGCAGAGTGATCCAAGCAGCAGAGAGCTAAAAGAGTGACTTTCTACCAGATATAAGTATTTTTGTGGCTTTCCCACTGTTATTAAGCTAGCGACTGCATTTCGCCTGTTTTACTACTACTTTAAGTGATTTCTGCATTTTACACTGTTTATTGCACTTTAAGTTACTAATTGTTGCAAATTGTTTCTGTAGGCTACACACTAAAGTGCGCTAGCCGATTTACAGCATTTATAGCATTTACTGTCTGTTTTTTTTCCTTAACTCTGTAATAAAACAAAAATCTCTTGTTTTCCGCCTTACTGAACTAGAGTAGTCCAGTTTCAGAGTTGCTGATCCCTGGGCTTTGTTTTTAGTTCCTGTTACTGATCCATTGCCTTATTAGGAAGGAGGGAAGTTTCTTTGCTTACCAGTGGGAGTGGGAAGCACTGAGCGCCTTTTGTCCGATTTGGTGAAGTTTCAGCCAGAAACTAGTAGTCCATTGGTCGCTTTGGGCCAATTCCTAGCTCCCTTCAGCCCCTGCTATAAAACACGCTAAACGCGTTAGCTGAGTTGCCACTGTTGCACACAAGAGCAGCGGCGGTTAAACTATTCGGCCATCTAAATTCCACTCTTCAAATTTTCCCTTAGAACTACCTTCCTCGAGCTGTACTGCTGATCTAACCAGCATATCCTATAACTGAAAAGTTCATCTCTACTTGATTCCCAAGTAGACTATTCTCTATCTGTAAAGCCTAGCACTTACTCCTACAGTACTTGCACCTTGATAAAGCACTCTTATTATAGATAGTACCCCACCAGCCTAAAACCCACTTCCCCCGGAGTCCTTTGAAAGTCTCTTTATCTACTACTTCTAGTATGTCGAGGGATCAGTTGCTAGTGTCCTCTCCAGCTCAACTGGTGAACCTGGGAATATTGAGGCAATGTTACAATTGCCTCATGTACACAGACAATCCTCTCCTTCTCCCACAAAACACAAATACATGTGAGAGATGCAACTATACAGCCAAACTGGAGGCTGTGCTCTCTCAACATAGGACTGGCAAGACCAGACAGGAGGAGAAGGTAACCACACACAATACATACCCAGTCACACATGGTACCATCACAACTTCAAATCATACACATACTCACATAAAGACATACTCGGAGGCTCTGATCAAAAATTTACCAAAACAGCAGAGGCCACCAAAGCAGACACCCAAACAACTACCACCTCACGACCCAACACATGCAACACATAGACCACACAGTCAGAGTGTCAAACAGTCACAGCCCTTAAGGCCAAACAAAATGCCAGACACACTTGTCATTGGTGATTCCATAGTCAGACACACTGACGTCCCGCTCACCAGACTGAGTAAGGAGAAGGTCACAGTAAGCTGCCTGTCGGGCGCTAGAATCCGCCACATAACGCGAGCACTCAGGTCTCTCAACAGCAGGTACAAGTACGACTCAGTCATTGTCCACGCTGGTGTCAACGACCTGAGACGTACCTCCTTGGACTACATGAAAAGGGACATCGAGGAGCTCTCTGATTATGTAGCCCAGGCAGGTATGACCCTGACCTTGAGCAGTATCCTACCTTCACCTAGAATGATGCCACAATACAGTGATAAGATGATCAGCTTTAATAATTGGCTTAAATTCTGGTGTCATTCAAAGGGGATCCAATGTCTGTCTGCCTGGGATGACATGCTGGACAAGCCACGCTGCTTCGCAAGGGACGGCTTGCACCTGTCACCCTGGGCTTCGGATATTGGCAAAGGCTCTTGCCACCCCATAGTGCCTTTTTAGGCAAGGCTCAAATTCTAAACCTACCACCCTAGAACACCAAAAGGAAAAACTAAGGGTAATGCTGCTCAATGCCAGAAGTCTCACTCTCAAGATGCACGCACTCGAGGCCCTTCTCAATATGGAGAACATCGATGTCTGTGCTGTGACAGAAACCTGGTTCAAGGCTCCTGAGAGCACCCCAGCACTAACAGGTTTCACCTCATATCATGCGTTCCGCCCCAAAATCCGGACAACACCAAGAAAGGAGGGTGTCCATATTCATAAAGGACACCCACACCTCAAGGTTGGTGGCAACGCACGATGTATCGGAGACCATCCAGGTGCAATTAACCATAGGCAAGACTGCTCTGCAATTTGTAGCATGTTACAGGCCACCCTCTCAAACTCAGGAACCTCACATGGCCTTCCTGAAAACATTGGAGGGGATAAATGTATCTCCAAACACCATCATACTAGGTGACTTCAACTACCCTAATATAGACTGGGAACACTACTCAAGCCCGAACACTCAAACCCAAAGATTCCTGGAGTTCATAAACTCAAATGCCATGGAATAACTAGTCACCATCCCCACAAGAGGAGAAAACATACTTGATCTCATCATCACGAACATGGGATCAAAATGTTCAACACCGAAGTATACCCCTCACTGGTGAGATCAGATCATAAACTAATCTCGCTGGAGGTCCTCATCCCGCCCCACCTGAAACAAAAAGACCACAGTGAAAAACTTCTCAAAAGCCGATTTCACACTTCTAAAAACTAGTGTGGTCTCCTTTAAGGCCCCTGAGCCAGTGGTAAACATTACTCAAACCGCTGAATCACTTACAAATGCCTTCTACCAGCACCTACAGGACTGCATGGATCAGGCAATCCCAAACAAAACTAAGACACTCTGTACCAAAGGCAAGCGTCCAGTCTGGTGGACCCCAGCCATAAACAAGCTCTACAACAAAAGGAGGAAGCTACTACAAGATAGAGCAAAATCCTTGAAAGGTAAGACACCTTTGATCATTATAAGTAAAAAACTAAGAGCTCTCATAAAATCATCCAAGGCAAATTTTGAGAGAAAAATCGCCAAGGACTCTAAAGACAATCATAAGGCCTTCTTTAGCTATGTTAGAAACCTAGGAGGAAACTCCCAGATATGCTCAGAATTAGTTCAAAATGATGTGAAAATTACTGAACCTACACACATTGCTAACATACTGGCTGACAGGTTCAGTGCAAACTTCTCCCCCCCCTCCAAAAGGAGAGATATCTATTCCAAGAGGATTGTAGCCCCCCAAACATCTCCACCGCCCAGGTGAGAACTGCCCTCACTAAGGCAAAAAACACAGCATCCATGGGACCGGATTGTGTCCCCGGCTGTGTGCTTCATGAACTCAACGAGGAATTAAACCCACAGTTAGGACAGCTGTTTAATCTTAGCCTCACCTCAGGATACGTACCCAAGGAGTGGCTCACGGCGACTGTGGTCCCACTTCATAAGGGCGGTGCCTCCACAGACCCTGGAAATTACCGCCCCATTAGCTTGACAAGCCTTATCTGCAAAGCCATGGAGAGGATCATAATGGAACTCATAAATAAAGACATAGAGAACTTGCAGACTTTGGATCCAACCCAGTTTGGCTTTGTCAAAGGCAGATCCTGCCTCTTAAACTTGGTTGACTTTTTCGAGACCGTCACCAAGGCCATTGATGAGGGAAAGGCAGTCCATACAGCCTACCTCGACCTGGCAAAGGCCTTCGACACAATACCCCACTCAGGTATCATCGAAAAACTCATCAGCTTGAATGTAAACCCATACATCACAAGATGGGTTGCAAACTGGCTAAGTGACAGAACCCACAGGGTCAGAGTTGCTGGAGCCATGTCAGACTCAAAGCCTGTCACAAGTGGTGTCCCACAGGGCTCAGTCCTGGGTCCACTCTTGTTCGGCATCTACTTTTCTGAAGTACAAGCAAACACAGGAGGGTTATGGTTGACAAAGTTTGCAGTTGACTGCAAACTGGGCGCTATAGTCGAAAACACATCTGACACAGATATCCTCCAGAAGGGCCTCACAGAAACGGATAGCTGGTGCCAGAGCCATGGCCTGAAGTTAAACGCCAAAAAATGCATAGTCATACCCTTCGGGAAAAACAAGGTTACCCCTAGCTACCATATAGGTGGCAATCCACTGAGCACAGAAAAAGTGATCAGGGATCTGGGGACCCAAGTTGACAGTAGCCTTTCGTTTGACACTCATGTTGCTAAAGTAGTTAGGAAAACCTTCTATATCGCCCACCTGATCATGAAGGGATTCACATCTAGATCAAGGGAGGTCATCGTCCCCCTGTACTCATCACTCATTAGACCTATGATTGAGTACAATGCCCCATTTGGAATGTATCTGACCAGACACCTGCTGCAGCTTGAAAGGCCCCAAAAGTTCCTCACCAAAAGGATAAAGGGTCTCAAAAATATGTCTTATGCTGCCCGACTGAAAGAACTCCAGCTCTATTCAGTCTCATACCGCTTGCTCAGAGGTGACCTGTGCCTGACATATAAGGCCATGTCAAACCCAGATTTGATGAATATGCTTCACCTCAAAAAATCTAGATCCCTCAGAACCACAAGGGCGGAGACTTAAACCTTGACACGGTTATAAATAGAACGTGCTGGAGGGACAGATTCATCACCCAGAGACTCCCTATGCTGTGGAACAAAATCCCGGTACATGTGAGGCAGAGCACCTCGCTGGCCTTGTTCAAGAGGAATCTTGACCAGTGGATGGGAGATCGCAGATATACCCCAGTGATTACTTCAGTGTCACTGCTTGACAGAGGCACAGAAAAATGATAGGCATAGTTTTTATTCAAACTAAAGGGGTGGCGAAAGCCACATAACTATGGGCTAGGCTTATAAATGCCCTTGGGCAGATAGCCTAGTATGAACCTATGAACCTATGAACCTATATATAGTATTATGATTTTAGTTATAGGTGTAGTTAAAAAGGGAAAACAGGTAGAAGTACATCCAGACAGTCAGAGTTACAAAGGTGAAAGAAATGCATCAGAATTGTATAACTAATGTAGTGCAGGTTGTCACTGTTTTTGTAGCCCTTGATACTGCAGTTAGTTTTTGTGTGCATTCAAATAACCTAAGGTAATCAGTATACATTATTTCTTGAAGTATATTTTTGTAATTTTAAGGTATAAGCAAAAGAAATAATAAAGGATATGTTATGGACATCTTTTATACTCTGTGCAGTATGGGTCGTCAGTAAAGCACATACTACCTACTTTAGTAATATTAACTCCTACCCCCCCAAGTAGGATGTGATAAATATCGACTTCATCATTCCTACCCAGATATTGCAAGGTTATGATTACAATGTAAGATGTGCTTGATAAAGTAGTCTGTACCTAGCATCGTACTTTTTACACACGCACACACACACGCACACACGCACACACGCACACACGCACACACACACACACACACACACACACACACACACACACACACACACACACACACACCCACACCCACAATAGAAAAGAAGACAAAACCTTTTTTGCTTTGTGTATCTAAAAACACAAGAATGTTTTTTTTTTTCAAATATTTTTGTAGTTTCCATATAGGATCATAGGAGGTTACTAGGCTATTGGCCCTGAGGCCCTTATAAGCTAGTCAAGAGTTTAGCCCATGTTTGGACAAATCAGCACCCGATGCCCCTGTCCATCAGGGACACGGGTGGAATCCCAGGGGTATATTTTCTGTTTACCATCCAGTTATCCAGGTTGCTCTTAAAAAGGGGTAAAGAGGTATTCTGCTTAATTGTGGAGAAGGAGTCTATTCCACAGATGGGGGAGTCTCTGGGACACAAATCTGTCCCGCCAACAAGTCTTGTTGATGTCACAGACCAGGTTGAGGCCACATGTGCGGGTTACTCAAGTGGAGCTTGACTTGCGGATATGCAGCAAGTCCCATCAAGGTGGGGTCTGTGATCGCTCTGTATGCCAGACAGAGGTCACCTTTAAAGAGTCTGTATGAAACTGAGTGGGCGGATAGGGCTTTTAGCCTATCTGTGTATGCTAGATATTTGAGGCCCTGGATTTTGTTGGGGAGGAACCTCTATGGTCTCTCCAGCTGCTGCATGTGCTTTGTGAGGTACATGCCGAAAGGGGCATTGTACTCAATAATGGGCCTTATAAGGGAAGAATGCAGGGATGTTATGACCTCCTTGTCCCTGTATGAGATACCCTTACTTATGAGGTGGGCCATGTAGAAGGCTTTCCATACAGTGGAAGCAACATAGTAGTCAAAAGTCTGGTTACTATCAACCTGGGTGCCCAAATCCCTCATGGCTGATGGCGTGCTTAGGACGTTCTTATTAATGTGATAATTTGTGGGGACGTCACTCTCTCCAAAGGGGATGATGATGCAATTTTTGGTATTCAGCATTTGTCTGAGTGAGACCCTCTTGGAGGATGTCCACATCACTAGGGGAATTGATGACAGCACCCAGCTTGCAGTCATCTGAATACTTGCTCAGCCATAGCCCACTGGTTTTGGCCTGCACCTCAAAAGAGTATTTCCCAAATAACAGAGGTCCCAAGACCGAACCCTGGGGTATGCCGCTTGTTATGGGTCTACTGCTTAGTGACTTCCCCTATTTTGACTACATGGGTTCTATCAGTGAGCCAGTTTGCTACCCATCTGGTTACATATGGATTGATGCCTGATTGAGAGAGTTTATCTATTATGCCTGAGTGGGGAATAGTATCAAAGACTTTGGCCAGGTCATGGTAGGGGGTGTGCACCATCTTCCCCTCGTTTGGTGACTGTCTCAAAGAAGTTGACCAAATTTAGCAGACATGACCTCTCCTTGATGAAGCCAAAATGTGTGGGATCAAGTGTTTGGAGGTTGCCAGTGTCCTTGTTAATGAGGTTCATGATAATCTGTTCAAGGGCCTTGCAGATCAGGCTGGTTAGGCTGATGGATCTATAATTTTCTGGATCAGTGGATGCTTCACCTTTGTGTAAAGGAATGACACTGGCTGTCCTCCACTCAGCTGGGATGAAGCCAGTACTCAGGCTTTGGTGGAGTAGGGTGCCTAATGGTGTTGCAAGTTCTTGCCTGTGTTCACATAGGATGCAGCCTAGGATGTTATTGGTCCCATTGAGGCTGTATTTTTTGCCTTTGAGAGAGCAGTGATGACCTGTTCCCTAGATATAAGGGGAGATGGGAAGGTACTGGGGATGTCCTGATTTACTGATGGGGGGACAGAAGGGTAAAGTTTTTGCTGATTCTGTCATCCAGCAAGTTTGCGATATCTACGGCATTTGTATATGTGGTGTCCTTGACCACCAGTTCTGAACAGATCTGGGTGCTTCCTTTGAGGTTGCAGACATATGTGAAGAAGGCCTTATGATTGTTTCTAGTAGATGTGGCTAATTTGGACTCGAAGTTTGCTTTGGAGGATTTCACTTGTGCTCTTATTTGCTTGTTCTGGTTAAGGAGACACTGTTTCCAATTGGACACCTACTCCTTCTTGGTCTTGGGATAGCAATTTTTTCCTTTTGTTATAGAGTTTATTTATTGCAAATGTCCACTAGACAGGTTTACTCTTCTTGTGGAGGATGATTTAGTCCTGTTGGATATTCCTGATTCCATGCATCTGTATAAATACTCGTATAGTGCTTTGGTGTAGATTTGGATATTGATGCCATTTCCTACAGAGGGGTAGAGGGCTGTGAATCTGTTTACACCATTCCTCAGGAGGCTGTAATCAGCTTTGGAGACGTTTTTATGTCTGATCCTAGCTAGACTGGGGTTAGGGGAGATGGTGCCTTCGAAACTGATGGCTTTGTGGTCAGATCTTACCAGGGAGGATGATGCTATAGGGATGCTGCAGTGGTTACTCATGCTGGTTAATACCAAGTCCAAGATATTACCACCTCTTGTGGGAGTATCGACTAGCTGTTCCAAGGCATTTGCATTGACAAAATCAAGAAATCTCTGGGCATTTGTGTTATGGCATGAGTAGTTCTACCAGTCTATGTTTGGGAAGTTAGTCACCCAGGATCAGGGTAAAGGGGTGAATCTTGATAGATTCAAACAGATCCAAATAGGTGGATTGGGCATCTTGAGTCAGATTTGGGAGCAGGTAGGTAGCTATGATTTGAATAGGGGTTTTATCAATGGTTAACTGCACCTGGAGTGTCTCCTCTGCACGTCATACTGTTTGACCAGCCAGGAGGTGTGTATGTCTTTAATGTATATTGAAATTCCACCTCCTTCGGCTTTACTGCCCACAGTTTGGGGTCTGAATGTATGATAGGATGAGTAGGATTAGGATAGGTAAGGCTGGTGTGCTCTCTGCAGGTTTCAACCAGGTTTCTGTGACTGCACAGATGTTAGCATTTTCCAGGGTTAGGAATGCTTGCAATGAGTGCAGTTTCATGTTTAGACTCCTAGGGTTTAGCAGCATGACCTTTAATTTGTGTTTTGTTGAAATGTTTATGTTGGTAGTTTTAACCCTCATCACTTTTCCTAAAAAAAGGCACTGTAGGGGAGGCAAGATGCAGAAGCCTGAAGCCCAGGTGAGACAGATGCAGGCCATGTCTGACAAAGCATCATGGTCTGTTGATCATATCTTCCCAGGTTGTCAGATACTGGATCCCCCTGGAATGACACCAGAAACTAAGCCAATTGTTAAAATCAATAATTTTCTATCTGTATTGAGGCATCATTCTGGGTGACGGCAGAATGCTGCTTAAGGCTATGGACATAACTGCATGGGATACGCAAGCAGCTCAATCATGTCTCTCTTCATACAATCCAGAGAGGTATGTTTCAGGTCATTCATGCCAACCTGGACTATGACAGAGTCATAACAGTACTTATTGTTGAGAGACTTGAGTGCATATGTGATATGGCAGATTCTGGCACCTGACAGACAACTAACTGTGACTTTCTCCTTATCCAAACTGGAGAGAAGCATATCTGTGTGTCTCACAATGGAGTCTTCTATGACTAATATGTTGGGTTTATGGTGAAGCCTTAGTGGCTATGAGGCACAGGTGTGTGGACTATGTGTGGTAGGTGGTGTGGAGGGCTGTGGAGATTGTGTGTGATTTTGCCTTGGAGGTCTCCTTTGTATGTTTATGTGGAGGACCTCCGCATATCTAGGTGTCTGTTGTGTATGTGTGGGTGGTGTAGTGATTGTATTGACAAGCTTTTCAGTGCCAAATATACTGGCTTGAGGGGGAGACAGCTTGGACTCTAGGTTCCTAATGTAATTGCATCTCTCACAAATTGTGTTCCTAGGTGGTAGTAGTAGATGGTTGTCCGTGTACATGAGGCAGTTGCTACACTGTCTCAGGATGCCCATATCAACCGGACTGGCAGGAGAAACTGTAGGAAATTTGGCTACACGTCTTTCTACTTTCTGTTGCCTAACTCATTATGCTGATATTTTTTTACATTCCAGAGTTATCAGAATAGTTTCTTAATAGCAACATTTTTAAACTCATTCATATTATCTCAATATTCTTATTTTCTCTTTAGTACTCTGCAATTGCTCCTCCTCTTGTTCTGTGAGATTCCCCTTTTTCTGCAGGATGTTAACCTTTGCCCACCTATTAATATGTCTTATTAATTCCCGTATCTTTCTGTCTGTATTGCTTCTACTGTGTTTTAGACTCCATTTTAATATTGTTCCACTCTCTAGCTATCTCTTCTGAAGTGGTTTCTATCTTCCTAAGCAATTCTTATGTCATATCCGTAGCCTGTTCATTAAATTCTTCTCTTTCTAATAATTAGGAAAATCCCACTGTATCATCTTTACATCATTACTCTGCATCTTTATCTTAGTTTTTATTAGTATATGATTTGATATAGTTATTGCATGATTGTCAAAGTTTTAAATTAAATACATATTCCCCTATGAAATGTTTCTGTCTGCTGTAGACCGATTATTGTTTATTGCGAACATGTAAATTCTGTCAGAGTTCCTAGTATTTAATTCACATCTCCTTTATCAAATATTCTCATATACTTCAAGTTTTGCTATATTTTCCCTTCTAAGTCCCCCTGTTACACCCTCACTATTGCAAATAGTAGTAGTTGTAGATTTTTTTATCACTATTAGAACTGCTGTTACAGTCTGTAAATCCACTTTTCCTTTGCCTGTGATAGTCTGCTGAATGCCCATCCTGAAATCCTTACTCTGTCAAATTCACATGCGCATTTTTATCCAGATGTGTTTCCCATAACATTGCAGTTTGCACCCTTCTTTTTTAAATATAATTCCATACTAATGTACATTCCTTGTTAATGTTGGCAAAGTAGTCATTCTGAGAAAAAAATTTATTCTCATGTATTCTGTTTTTTTGAATACACGTTTCCATCTTGCAGCTTAGATGCACACACTAATGTGTGGCAGTCTAATCTTGTATTTAGTTGCATCTTCTTATCTCCATTTGAATCCATGTCATATTTTCTCACACTTTTCAAATGTCCTTACTTTAAGCAGTAACAACCGCTTGAAAGCAAAGGTTTAAGTACAATTTTACTCTTCCATTTCCTTCTGTCTCACAGCAAGTACACACACTATATACATTTTCTAAAAATAGATTCATAGGTAGGTACTAGGCTATTGGCCCTAGGGCCTATATAAGCCTAGCCAAAAAGGTACCCTGGCTTTCGCCACCCAAGAAAATTAATTTCCTGTGTCCCTGTCCAGCAGAGCCACAGAGGTGATCCTCAGGGTGAATTTCCTATTTCCCATCCAATCATCAAGATTTTTCTTGAAGAATGCTAATGACGAGCTTTGTTTGATATAGATAGGTAGTTTGTTCCAGAGTATGGGAAGTCTCTGGGACAGGAATCTATACCTCCAGCATGTTCTGTTTATTGTGGTGACAAGGTTTAGGTCCCTAGAGCGTGTGGCTCAGGGGGGGATTGGGCTTTCTTTAAGTGGAGCATGTCCAACAGCTCTGAGTTTGACATAGCTTTGTATGTTAGGCAGAGATTGCCTCGGAGTAGGCGAAAAGAGACAGAGTAAAGCTGGAATTTTTATCCCTCCAAATAGGAGAGGTTGCCCCAAATCAATGGCTACACCCACAGGCATGACATATTCTAAAGTTAGGGTTAAGGATGTAAATCCTGCATGTCAGAGCCTGTGTTCCCACTTGTGTTGATTGCACTCTGCTGATATTTTATGTCTATTCCCTTCCCAGATGTGAAAACAACTTGTCTATTTTCAGTAAGTTTTATTTTTAATCCTTAAAGTGCACTGGCTCCCCTTATATAAGTAAACTAAATTGTGCACTGTTATATTTAAAGCATTAAATAACAAGGATGCTATGAGGCAGCTAATTGTATAACAATTTCCCACAGTTTCAGACATTTATTTTTACTGATCTACTTACCAATTTTCCTTTAAAAGTTAATTATATTGTACCTTACAGAGTTCACTCAGAACACTGTTCAGATATTTTTGATTCATTGCTTGTACCTACAGGCTCCTTGTCTCCAAGTAAAAGCATTTGCTAATGGAAAAAGCAGTTAGTTTGCAAATACAAGAAAGATCTTACTGATTTATCTCAGAACACACCGGTCAGACCTCTTATGATTAATTGCTTGCACCTATTTGATCCTTGCCTCCAGCTAAAAATGGTTGCTAAGGAAAAACCTGGCAGCTAATAACTTTGCAAATACAAAAAAAAGGCTATTATTTATGCTTTTCGTTGTTTTTTTTTTTTCTATGCTTATTTGATTAAAAACCTTGCATGTAGCTTAAAGTAGGGATATTAATGTAGGCATCCAATACTATGAAATGAGAAATTATTATCTTTTAATTCCAAGTGTAGTATCAGTATAGTTTTACATCCCTGCAGCAGCCCATGATTCCATTTTTTTTAACGTTAATTTGCTTCTTTCTAACCTTTCTTGTCTTATTACAGTACAAAGCCTGGGTACATTACAATTAAGAAAAAATTATTTCTCATTTTAATATCACTGGCATATACAGCAGTTATTGATGAAACTCTAAGTCATATTTAAAATGGACTGCATCCTATACAAAACTGCTTTATAATGTAGCACACAATTTACATCATGAAATTTTATACAACTAAGAACAAAACGTGTCCCTTCACTGTCATTTTAAGCATTAGTGACATAAAGTGGAGTATACGCTTTAGAGTTCTCCCACCAAATTTACAAATTTAACAAACTTTCAGTCTTTTTCAGCTACTACTACTTGCATTACCACAGTTCGTGTGTCTAAACCACATCTAATGAGAGTAATACTTTATAGCTTCATTTGTTCATTAATTTTACATTGTTACTAATCTTCTTCCTGATCCTCCTTGCCTCTTGGGTCACGATTCTTCTGATCAGCACCTAAACTTCTTTTTTCTGTCAGTCAAGCATTTTCTTTTGAAACAACGGAAAACGTTTTCACTGGTAAAGTCTGTGTCTGATTTGTTATTATGAGAAGATTGAGAAGCAGAGTCGCATTCGGCTTGCAGGCTAACTCTTTGTTGGCTAAACTTTTTTTTATTTCCTACTTAGTGTATTCTCCATCCAAAAACATCTTTGACCCTCCAGGAAAAATATTCTGAAGACAGCTGGGAATAGCACAGTGAGCCTCACACCTGCCTCTGTGCATTCCTGTTTGCCAGGATAAACTTGCTTCTCTTCTGCATACAGTGGAAGATTGTTTTTCCACAAAGTACCATGCTGTCCCCATTGTTTAATACTTCATCCATTCTGCCACAGTTTTGTCAAAAGTAGCTCTTATTGCTGGCATTGTATTTGGTTGTTTTTCTTGGGAAGATTTTGAGTATGCACTGCACCTTTTCAAATTGTTTCAGGTGGCTTGTTCCCTTATTGCTGGTATTGTTGCACCTTACTGATATAATTTTTGGTTTTTTTTGTGAGTAGATTTTGAGCATGCAC
Organism: Protopterus annectens; assembly: GCF_019279795.1. Lineage (NCBI taxonomy): Eukaryota > Metazoa > Chordata > Ceratodontiformes > Protopteridae > Protopterus > Protopterus annectens. Next base: position 340,046,931 of record NC_056730.1, on the reverse strand, counting down.
TGCATCTTTTCAAATTGTTTCAGGTGGCTTGTTCCCTTATTGCTGGTTTTGTTGCATCTTACTGATATCATTTTTGGTTGTTTTTCGTGGACTGATTTTGAGCATGCACTGCATCTTTTCAAATTGTTTCAGGTGGCTTGTTCCCTTATTGCTGGTTTTGTTGCATCTTACTGATATCATTTTTGGTTGTTTTTCGTGGACTGATTTTGAGTATGCACTGCATCTTTTTAAATTGTTTCAGGTGGCTTGCTGAAAGGATACAAAGTGATATTGTGTCCAGTACTGAGTTGGATCAGCAATTATCCCAAGTCCTAAAGTACCCATCCCATTTTTTCCTAACATTAATGCCTATAGCTATCATTTGCCCAGTAGTCCGAGTACTTGAGAAAATTTATAATCAATTTTTGGATTACATCAATGCTTATGAATTACTATCTGATATCCAGCAGAGATTTAAGCTAAAGTATGGTATGACACCATACCAAGATTTCATTCCTTAAAAAATCAATCGTGTAGCTGACTCCAAATCCAGCTCCAGACAAGTGGAGTACCTCAGGGTTCAGTCCTGGGACCACTCTTGTTTAGGTTCATAGGTTCATAGGTTTATACTAGGCTATCTGCCCTAAGGCATTTATAAGCCTAGCCCAAATTATTGTGGCTTACGCCACCCCTTATATGAAAAAATACTGTGCCCATTAGTTTGTTATGCCTCTGTTCAGCAGTGACCCAGAGATGATTCCCGGGGTAAACCTACGATCTCCCATCCACAGGTCTAGATTTCTCTTGAACAGAGTCAGCGAGGTGCTCTGCCTCACATGGACCGGGATTTTATTCCACAGCATAGGGAGTCTCTGAGTGATAAATCTATCCCTCCAGCACATCCTATTTATATCCGTGCTAAGGTTTAAGTCGCTTGCTCTAGTGGTTTTGGTGGATTTGGATTTTTTGAGGTGGAGCATGTCCATTAATTCCGGGTTGGACATGGCCTTGTATGTCAGGCACATGTCACCTCTGAGCAGACGGTATGCGACTGAATAGAGCTGGAGTTTCTTCAATCTGGCAGCATATGACAGATTTTGGAGTCCCTTTATCCTTTTGGTGAGGAACTTTTGGGGTCTCTCCAATTGCTGCAGATGTCGGGTGAGATACATCCCGAATGGGGCATTGTACTCGATCATTGGTCTGATAAGTGAAGAGTACAGGGGAACAATGGCCTCACTAGATCTGGATGTGAATCCCTTCATGATCAGGTGGGCAATGTAGAAGGTCTTTCTAACCACTTTAGCAATGTGAGTGTCAAAAGAAAGGCCACTGTCAACCTGGGTCCCCAGGTCCCTGATAACCTCTTCTGTGCTTAGTGGATTGCCACCTATATGGTAGCTTGGGGTTACCTTGTTTTTCCCGAAGGGTATGACTATACATTTTTTGGCGTTTAACTTCAGGCCATGGCTCTACTTCTCTGAAGTACAGGCCAGTACTAATGGACTCTGGCTAACAAAGTTTGCAGATGACTGCAAACTGGAAGCCATTACTGAATCTCCAAATGATGTGAATACTCTACAAAAGGGTCTTACAGAAACAGATGCTTGGTGCCAGAGCTATGGGCTTAAGCTCAATGCCAAGAAATGTATAGTTATCCCCTTTGGGGGAAAAACATGTACCCGTGAATTACCACATAGGTGGCAGTACACTAAACACCAAAAGTGTGATAAAAGACTTAGGGACACAGGTGGACAGTGGTCTCACCTTTGATAATCACATCACCACAATAGTCAGGAAATCCTTCTATGTGGTACACCTCATCACTAAGGGCTTTTCATCCAGAAAAAAGGAGGTCATTGTCCCAATGTTCTCAGCCCTCATTAGACCCATTATAGAATACATTGCCCCATTTGGTATGTACCTCTCAAGACACCTGCAACAACTGGAAAGGCCGCAGAAATAACTCTCTAAAAGAATCATAGGCCTAAAGCAGATGCCCTATGCTGACCACCTTAAAAAAACTCCAGCTATACTCTGTCGCATTTCATCTACTCAAAGGCGATCTCTGCTTAACATACAAGACCATGTCAAAACCAGAGCTGTTGGACATGCAACACTTAAAGAAATCCCAATCCCTCAGAGCCACATGCTCCAGGGATCTAAACCTTGTCATCACAATAAACAAAACATGCTGGAGGGATAGGTTCCTGACCCAGAGACTCCCCAGACTCTGGGATAGACTGCCCATACATGTCAAGCAGAGCACCTCTTTGGCCCTCTTCAAAAGGAACCTCGACAATTGGATGGGAGAAAGGAAATTCGCCCCAGGGATCATGTCAGTCGCCCTGCTAGACGGGTCCAGGTAAGTAAATAGTGTGGGAAGAAATAGCCAGGGAATTGTTATGGCTAGGCTTGTATAGGCCCTAGGGCCAATAGCCTAGTACCAGCCTATGAACCTCTGAACCTATGTGTAAGGTATGGGAGAAGGTTTGTTCACTGGTCCTTTCTCCCTTGATCTTAAAAAAAAAAAAAGAGCATTGAAAATGTTGACCAATTACTTTCTCATAAATTAGACAAAGTAGATTTCTGTGCTGAAGTTGTGGTTTGAAAGCTTCCTTTCCAAGTAAACCTTTATAGCATGTGTCAGTAATTACTATTCAGAGACTGGTAATATATCCAAGTGTGATATTCATCATATTGATTACTGCTGCTGTAGCCTAAGTTGTTATGCTAAGGCTGTAATAGCTGGCTAGCTTCCAAAACTTCAAGGCACCTTCCATGAGCCCAAACAGGTTGAGATGAATAAAAGACAGAGTTGTGCTCCAAGTCCTTCAGAGTTGACGATGTACTTGGTGCTGCTCTGCACTCTTTCAAGGATTGGTGGTTGGCTAATGCTATTCCGTTGCTGGGCACATAAGTTCCCTTTGGGAAAACCTTCCACATTTACTTTTTTATTGTTTAAAGTTACTTTCCTGTTAAGGAAATTGTTTTTAAGCTTGGGAATGTGTTTTTGTAGACTGTTATGTGACTTAAGTATAATTTTTAATAGGAGCACACTTTTGTACTTGTCATTTAAAGGTTGTTCTTCAGTGTACTCTTCCCTTCCTTTTCTGTAGTTTAAAAAAAAAATCTAACTTTATCTTGTTTGTATTTGCCTTTTTTTGTTCTTATGACCTGTAATTGCTTTCCCTTGTCATTTGTGTGTGGCGAGAGTGTTCTTCTTGGTAGTGTGGCTGACAAACCTAAGGGCCCCTCTGGCTTTAAAAAATGCCAACGGTGTGGCCACAAAATTCCTTCTTCAGACACGCTCCTTGTGTCTCTACTGTTTGGGACCACATCACATGCAGGAAGATTGCAGTGTTTGCCACGGCTTCAGTGACTGAGCCTTAGTTGAAAGAAAAAATAAGCTTGTTTTAAAATGTTTAATTACTACTGCCTTCAGTGAGGCTATATCTGCTAAAGAAAGTAAAACTGATAATGTGAAGTTGTTCAATCTCGCCGTTTGTTCTTACACGTGGGTTCGGAGCCGATCTATCGGCTTCGAGTTGGCTGCTTTCGAAGCTCTAGATCTCTGAGAAGCTCGAGACACAGTCCCTATCCCATGATGCTCTGCTGCCAAACCACAGATCTAGTTTGCCACTGCAACAGATCTCGCGCTCTTCGCAAGAAGCTCGGGCCAGTACCCTTTTTTTTTCTTGTCTTTTGACAAAATATTTTCTATAACTGTGATAGTTTGTGATATATATTATAGTAGTAGTCTAAATATTACTTGTTTATGCTTTTTTTTATGTACTTTAGCGTGTGCTTTGTGTGTTTTCTTAGGAGCAGTTGCTCCCAGGCCTTTGGCTGTTTCTTTAGTTGAGTTTTTGACAGGGCTCTGTCAGTGATTCTATCTGTTGTTTTTTTTTTTTTGTGAAGTAGAGTTAGTGAGTGTTTAGGGATCTGAACGTTTTTTGTGATTGGTAGTGTTCTTAATAGCTGCAAAGTAGAGTTAGTGAGTGTTCAGGGATCTGAACGTTTCATGTGATTGCTAGTGTTCTTAATATTTGTAAAGTTCAGGGATCTGAACCTTAGCAATTGTGCTGTTTTTCTCAATTTTTTTACACGTCAGAAAAACAGAGATCAGGGTTCAAGTGGTGTGGCTGTGGACAGATGATGTCCATCACTGACCACCACACCTCCATGTTTTTACTGTTTAGGACCTTTACACCTGCAAGAGGACTGTTCCATCTGCCATTCTTTTAGTGGCAGAGTTATGCTAGAAAGATGTAGAAAGCTTATTGATAGAGGCCTCTTAAAATCAGACTTTCTAGAGGCTTTAGATAAGTTTGAACAGACCTCCGAATCTTTGAAGGGGTCGAAGTCTTCCAAGGTGTCATTGGAGCCCAAGTCATCGGCTCCAAGCACCTCTGAGAAGATTCGGCCGCCGGCTCCTCAGCTCTCGGAGCCGAGCACCAAAACTTTGTCTCGGAGCCAAGTCCCAAGTTTGGAACCGGTACCGGAGGTTTTAAAGTCTACAGTCCTTCGGTCGGTGGATTCTTCGGCTCCTTCGACCTGTTCTTCCAGGACCCTCTCGGATGTTGATGTGGAACATGTGGTGCAGAGACTCTTGGAGAACCTGGCCTTGGCCAAATTGCTTTCGGCTTCATCTCATCTGGCATCGAAGCCAGACACCCCACCTTCATGGTTTCTGCTCCTTCTCCGAGACCAATCGAGCCTTCGGAGCCAAAAGGTGAGGACCTGATAGTTGTGGAACCCTCGGAGCTGAGGTCTATTCCTGTGCCTTTGGCCCCATCGACCTTGACATCTTCGGTTCCGATCGAAGGGTCTCGGAACTGACACTCTCTCTCCCTGTTTCTGGGGGGGGGGGGTCGAAACGAGGCTTCGGTTCTGACTCTTCCTCTCAGGGCCTTGGCGCAGTTGAGCTTGGCTCCGTCCTCTGGTTCGGAGCCTGTGGTCTCGACCCGAGGAGACTGCCGTCTTCTTCAGAACTGGTGGATTCCTTGGACCGAGACACCGGTGCCTTCGACACCATGAGGAAGGTCATGTCTGCTAAGACTTTTACCTCTTCAGGTCCTTCCTCTTCCTCCCCTAAAGGGCCCCATTCTGTCTCTACATCACAGGTTCCTACTAAGCGTCGAGACCCAGAGCCTCAGGTAACCCCATCGGGTGACCCCTGCTGTTCGGAGACTTCACCAGACACCCCCACTGATGAAGTCCCTAGGAAGAGACTGTGCAAGAGGAGGCACCTGGATTCACCTCAGGAATCCTTGACATCAGACACCAACTTAGAGGAATCAGAAGGGTCCCCATGGTCCCCCTCAGAGGATGTCTCATTTGCAGACATCCTAGAAATACTTAAGCAGAGGGGTGACTGGCAGTCCCTTACCCCTACTGAGGATCACTTGGTGCTCCTGAAGGCCTTTGGGTCTCGAGCTTCCACCTCCTGGGTTACTCCATCGTTCGACGAATTAATAGACTTTTTCACTTGAAAGGCGTGGGAGTCTCCTGATTCCATGGAAATGTTCCCTTAGAGGCCCAACAAATTTATCACCTCCCCTCAGGATAAGTCCTTTCTTACAAAGGGAGTCCCCGTTGATACCATGGTGGTGGCGGTGGCCACCAAGAAAGATGTCAGAGACCTCTTTTTCTATCCATCCTCCTAATAGAGATTCCAGGATGATAGACAGATATGGGAAATGCATCTTTAGTTCTGCGACATTTGCAATGAGATCGCTTAACTATTTTACTCACTTTACCCGTCTTCAATGAGATCTCCTTAAAAAGCTTGGAGATACTCTGCAGGGCAACACAGATGATGCTGTCTCTGAGAAGGTGACGGCACAGCTTAACACCCTTAATTCCATTGTAAACTCATCCATGCGGCTCATTTCTTATGCAGCCGAGGGATCGAGCCAGGCAGCAGGTTCAGCGATAGCTCTGTGGAGACAATCCTGAATGCACTTATGCTCTTTTGCAGAAGCCTTCAATTCTTCCTTTGTTAATACCCCATTTGATGGCTCTTCCTTGTTTGGGCCTAAAGTCAAGGAGACACTCACTAGGTGTGAGCATAAAGGAAAGACTCTGTCTGCCGTAGGAGTCCATTTTTCCACCCCCACTAGACCATACCCCAAAGGGCTGAAAGGTGGAAAATTGTGGTTCTGGAAGTCCCAAGGAGCTTTCCAGAACACATGTGGTGAACCCCCCTCCAGGGGAAGAGGTGGGTGGTATAATGGTAGACGCCGCCCATGCGGCAGAGGGGGGTCTGCAGAACCAGGATGACAGGGAGCAGTTCCTTGGCAAGCCCTATCAGTGCTCCTGAGAGGAGGCCCGACTGTTCTGCTCAGGAAGAAGTCGGGGGTCGCTTAGCTTTATACCCAGATGCCTGGCTAGCAATTACATCAGATTCCTGGGTAAAAAGCATAATTACCAGAGGGTTACATCATTCCCTTTTCAGAATTCCCTTCCATTTGTGCAAGAATCCCAGACGTTCCACCCAGTCTGTGAAATCTAACAGCCATAGAAATTCAAAGGCTGCTGAAAAGCGAGTCATCCAGCCAGTCCCGGTGACCAGATAGGATCCAAAACTTATTCCAGGTTCTTTTTAGTTCCAAAGAAAACAGGGGACTGGAGGCCCATCTTAGACCTCAGCAAACTAAATACCTTTGTCAAAAAGGAAAAGTTCCGGATGGCCACACTTCAATCAATTCTTCCATTTCTCGAAACGGGCGATTGGATGTGCGCGATTGATCTCAAGGATGCATACTACCTCATCAAAATGGCCAGGCCATCCAGAGATTACTTGCATTTCCGGCTGGGGGCCAGTCACTACCAATCCCAGCTCTGCCCTTTGGTCTCACCACAGCCCCCAGTGTGTTCACCAAATGCATGGCAGTGGTCACGGCTCACCTGAGACGTTTAGGATTCCGGGTGTTTCCATATCTCGACGACTGGCTACTCACCGCTACCACCAGGCATCAACTGATTCATGCCAGGGATTACACTATCAGCCTGTGCTCCCACTTGGGCATAACCTTAAATTTTGAAAAATCTGCTGTATCGCCGTTGCAGCATATTTCCTTTATAGGAGCAGATCTAGACACCACCACTGCCCTGGTCAGATTGCTTGAAGAATGAGTAATCTCTTTACGAAACCAAGTATCCCTTTTATTGATGGCAAAGAAAGTCCCTGCATTCCAAGTTCTGAAGCTGTTAGGCACCATGGCAGCGACTTTCATAGTGGTTCTTCTTGGGCGTATGCACATGAGGATACTCCAATGGTTACTCTTCACACAGTGGTCTTATCAACAACTTCCAATGTCATACAAGATTCTGCTGACAAATACTTGCAAAAAGGACCTCCTTTGGTGGTTGAACAGCCACCAAGTTACTGTAGGTCGTCCATTTGTACTCCCCCCTCCCACAGCCACAGTGACCACGGATGCTTCCCTGATAGGATGGGTAGGATGGGGGGGGGGGGGCTGTGTCAGGGAAGAACTGTCCAAGGTACTTGGTCAGAGATGGAATCCAGTTTGCACATCAATGTCTTGGAGTTGAGAGCCGTGTTCCTAGCGTTGCAACACTTTCACGACTGTCTACCTCAAGAGACGATTGCAATACAGACGGACAACATGTTGGTAGTGTGGTACATCAACAAGCAAGGGGGAACCAGATCTTACCCCTTATGCCGAGAGGCCCTGAGAATTTGGCAAAATCGGCTGTATCCACCGGGTGCTTCGTGATAGCATGCACATCCCGGGGTCATCCAACGTGATAGCGGACAAATTGAGCATAGCCATTCTGTTGCCTCACAAGTGGTCCCTCAAAGAACGAGTGGCGGAAAGGATATTCCACAAATGGGGTAAGTCTTGCTGTGACCTTTTTGCATCCCCAATGAATGCCAAATGCAGAAGCTACTTTGCCCTGTACCCTCCACTGGGGGACATCCCAAGGGACGCACTCGTACACGATTGGCCCTCGGGTCTCCTATATGCCTTTCCTCCATCCACGCTGATCCCCAGATATTTACAGAAGGCCTAAAGCCTGGGAAGGACTGTTATTCTGATAGCCCTGTTTTGGCCTCGGCAGATATGGTTCCCCTTCCTTCAGCAATACCAAGTAGAAGAACCTTGGGTTCTGGACCCAGTGCCAGACCTTCTGACTCATTCATTGGGAGTTCTTCACCCCTCTCTTGTATCACTCAAACTGACAGCTTGGCTGCTCCACTTCCCAACCTACCCAGGTCTCATGATTTGTCTCTCGCGGTTCAGCATATTCTGGTTTCCTCTCATAAAGTCTCCACCAGGAAACTGTATAACAGCAAATGGAAGCAATTTGGTCATTGGGCTTCTCAACACGGTATTGATCCCTTTATCGCCCCTATTCATAGCATTCTGGAATTTCTGACTTCACTTTTCCATGATGGTGTGGCAGCCGCTACTATAAGGGTTCAATTGGCTGCCATTATCTAACTTCCATGTGGGGTGCAGAGGTTCTAACATTATGTCCCACAGATTATGTAAAGCCTTTTTGAAAGGGACTCATCACCTTCGACCCCCTGTCAGACATCCAATTACTCCTTGGAATCTAAATTTGGTGCTGTCTCAACTCATGCTTCCCCCTTTTGAGCCTGCATCTTCTTGTCCTTTAAAGTTCCTTTCTTGCAAGACAATTTTCTTAGTGGTCATTACTTTGGCACATAGAGTTTCTGAACTTCAAGCACACTCTATTAGGCCCCCATATTTGGTCTTTCACCCCAACAGGGTGTCTCTAAGAACAAATCCATACTTCCTCCCGAAGGTCTGTTATGAAGCGAACTTGAACCAGGCCATTGAACTTTCCACGTTTTTCAGGCATCATGCCAGTAAATTGGAATACATGTTGCATAAGTTTGATGTTCACAGACAATTGAGATTTTATTTGGACAGAACAAAAGAATTCAGAAAATCAGATCAACTATTTGTTTCCCATGCAGACAATAAGAAGGGCCTTTCGGTATCCAAAGTTATGTTGTCCAAATGGCTTTCTGATTGTATAAAGTTTGCATATTCTTCATCCCATCAACCTTTAGAAAGTGAAGTGAAAACTCATTCTACCAGGGCTGTTTCTACTTCCTTAGCTCACGCAGCTCTTTTACCTTTGGACACCATTTGTGCAGCTGCTACTTGGTCCAAACCTCATACGTTTATTACTCATTACAAAGTGGACAGGGCCTCCAGGGACAGGACATCCTTTGGTTCCACCGTTCTCAGGAATGTACTCCTGTGAGCCGCCCAGTATTAGGGTGCTTGGGACGCTACCCACTTGTAAGAACAAATGGCAAGATTGAACTTCACATAAAGAAGTTATGTTCTTACCATAACGTTCCATGTGAGTTGTTCATCTCGCCTTTGTTCCTACACTCCCTCCCACCTTACCCCTCCATGTTCTGGAAGAACGGGTATGGCTGGTGGTCTGGTTGATCTTGCTAGTATCCTCTTGTCAGCCAGGTTATCTTTTAACTAATTGTAAATAGTTACTTTGTTATATTGGGTTGCTTAGTTGTGTTTCTTGCTGGGTTCAGCAAACTAGATCTGGGGTTTGGCAGCAGAGAGTCATGGGATAGGGACTGTGTCTCGAGCTTCTCAGAGATCTAGGAGCTTGGAAAGTAGCCGACTCAGAGCCGATGGATCGGCTCTGAACCCACATGTAAGAACAAAGGCGAGATGAACAACTCACATGGAACGTTATGGTAAGAACATAACTTCTTTTTTATCGCCTTCCTCCTCTTCTTCTTCTGGGAAGGCCAAGAAGAGAAGTATTTCTATGCCTTCTTCTCCAATGACAGTGAAATTGTCGGTGCCAAAAAGTTTCTCTGCTCCAACAACTGCTGATACTGTGGTGTCTGCATTGACACCCTCCATTACGTCCCAACCTTTGATGGCGAGGGCTTCGCCGCAGATTCAACTTGATAGCTCAGTTCCACAGATCCAAACTTTGAGCAATGCTTCAGTGCAGACTGATTAGGTGCCTTGTATTCCTAATTGGCAAGCACTTAGATGTCAGTATTCCCCATCTATTGATCCCTTTGCTGGGGAATTACCAGAGGTTTTTTTAGATAGACCCAAGTCTCCTTCTGTGTCTTCTATCCATTCCACCAAAAGCCTGACAGAGACTGACATGGAGAGACTGGTGGAAAAAATGTTATGGCCGAGAGGAATTTCAGGTTCCCCCTCGGCCCTGACACCTTCAGGTGCCAAATATTCTTTTACCCTCTTGACTACTCCTCCTGCAACCTTCTCAGAGGTCTTGGAGTTTTCGGCTTCAAGTTGTCCAGCGACAGCTGCATTGGTTCTGAGAGTTGCTATTGCTTCGGCACCAATTCAAGCTCTGAGTTCTCCGGTAGTATCAGATCCAGAGACCTCCCTGAGTCGTAGCTGCATAGCCAGCTCCGAGGGGCAGGGCTCAACTTCTTTTTTTTTTCGGACCCATCTCTGCACTTTGGGGCTTTGGCTAGGGTTAGCTCGTCACTTGCTTCTGTCTCATGGGCTGTCTCGTTCGAGTGAGGAGTGACCACTGTTCCGAGGAAGTCTGTCTCAGTTCCAGGCTTCCTTCAGTCTTTGGCAGGGTCAGCCCTCAAGGTCATGGAGAGGGCCTTGGCTGCCTCAGCCACTCAGTTGACCTTTTCTTCCTCTAAGCATGTTCATTCCTGTAGTCCAGGACTCAAGGCAGCTCCTCCACTGGGACAGCGAGTGCTAAAACCTCAGGACAACTCAGAATCAGATTCTGTCTTCTTCAGATACCACTCCAGACCATCTTCTTGAGGAGGTCGCTAGAAAGAAGAAGTGCAAGAGAAAGCACTTAGATTCCCCACAGGAATCTGTCAAGGAAGATACGGATTTTGATGATGAGGAAGGGTCCCGCAGATCACCTCCTGATGATGTCTCCTTTGGAGACATCCTGGAAATTTTTAAACAGAGCGATGAATGGAAGCCCCAAAACCCTACCCCTGAAGAATCAGTATACCTACAGGCTTTTCATACTTGCCCATCTACCTCTTGGGTGCCTCTGCCTATTGATGAACTTATCCAGTTGATTGCTCAACGGGCGTGGAAGGTACCTGACTCCATTGAACCTATTCGCAGGAGACCAGATAAAATTTTATCCCCTCCAGAAGATAAACAATTTTGGGCAAAGAGTCTAGCAGTGGATGCTATGGTAGTAGCTATGCATTGAAATAGGAACTAGCCAAGAAACATTCCTCTATCCCTCCACTCACCCGGATGATGGATAGGTTCGGCAAGCAAATTTGTTTCTTCTACCTTTGCTTTCTGGTCTTTGAATTTTTTGGCACATTTCATCAGGTTTCAAAGGGATCTGATCAAGGAAGCTCCCTGATACACTGGCAGGAGCTGTTTCTGATGAGGTACAAGACAAAGTTGACTCTCAGTTGGCTATCAGGGAGTCTCTGTCAAATTTGTCCATGAGGCTCATTGCACATGCAGCTGAAGGGACTACCAGAGCAGCATGTTCAAGAGTAGCCATAAGACACGGTTGGATGCAACTTTGTGATGTTGTGGAATCATTTAAGCCTTCATTTGTCAGTGCATCCTTTTACAGATTGTCCTTATTTGGCCCAAAGGTTAAAGAAACATCCAGGTGTGAGAAAGATAGCAAGACCCTTTCAGCTGTGGGGGTATGTTTTTCTGCTCCTCAAAGACCTTTTTCCAGGAATCAGAGAGTGGGTGGAAAGTGTGGTTCCAAAAATCCAGGAAGCTTTTTCAAGACATGCATGGTGAAAGTTCCCCCAGGGACAGAGGGGGCAACTCTAATGGAAGACACCACCCACATAGCAGAGGTGGCCTGCAAAATGAGGGATGTCCTTCAAGGATGCAACTGCAGTCCTTACATATGGGTTGTCCTGCCTCAGGCAGCCCTTCGGTCGGCCGGATTCCAAAGTCTGGGTCCAGCGTCGGCTGATGTCGCCCTTTCCCCGACGTCAGATCGCCTGGGGTATAAAAGCATCAGCTGACACCATCTTCTTCAGTCTTTCTTGCCGCGTGGCACCCGAAGCAGAAGCAGTTCGCAAGTGCCGGTCGACCAGCTCCTGTGTTTTCAGCTACTGAAGTCTTCAAAAAAGCTAAGTACCCCGTTGGGGACCTTTTCTTGCCTCAGCCGATGTCAGATAAAAGTGAAAAAGTTAATAATTGTTTAACTTGTAGGAAACAAATACCTCATAAGGATTTCCACTCTTACTGCCTACCCTGCCTAGGCCCAGAACACAATGTCTCGGCCTGTGCAGCTTGTGCCTCTTTCAATAAACGCACTGTTAGGCGTCGGTCAGAGTTTGCACAGGATTATTTTGGGGAAGATTTCTGTTATATCATGCCGTCGGAGCTTCCAACAGCACATTTACCTAAAAAACGGAAGGATAAGGACTGACCCCCGTGGTCTCGACCGACACCACGCTTAGGCATACCGCGAGTGTCTCGGTCTCTTCTGAGCCGGTTTCGCAACTGCTATAGACCGACGACACCGCTCGAAGGTTACTTCGGTACCGGAGGCCAGCTCGGTGCCGGTTTCTGTTCTCCCCTCTGAGACCGTAGCCCAGGATATTTCTGACACCTTTTCTGTGGATAAGACTACTCCAGCACGTGGGGCTGCCAGGCCTCCAGTGTCTATGTCCATTAAGGCCTACACACGTGCTAAGGCTGCCAAACAGGCTAAGTCTCTCCCTCCAAGATCTGTTTCTCTGGGATCCACTTCTGGTTCTCAAATTTTAAGTTTAGCTGAGGACCTTATTTCCTTAATTAGGGGTTCACAGCCTCATCCAGATAGAAGCTCTCAGCCGCCTTCGGACAAGAGGCCTAGGGTTGAGCAGGTAGACTCCCAGTCCTCTGATGAGGCCTCAGGTGACTCTGCACATTCAGACTACCAGGAGGAGGCCTTCCCGGCCTACGAGGATTCTGATGCGGAGGAATCTATTCCCTCTGCTTCTCCTCCTGAGGAGTTTTCCTTTGGGGAAACGCTTCATTCCATGAGGGAACACTTCAAATGGCAAGGCCAAGAATACTCAGATTCTAGGAAAGGGTTAAGGGAATTTTTAAAGCTACCTCAGCATAGACCCTTAGCTATTCCTCCAGTTTTAAATGTTTTAGATGATGTGTACTTAGAATCTAGTGTCTCCCCTGACTCCCTACCCCCTGCTCCGGTCAAGCCAGACAGGTACTACAGGGTCCCAGACACACATCAATTTCTGTTCAAGGGCCATACTGCTGACCCTGAAACTATTTCTCAGGGGCCTAAAGGGGTTTCCTCCACTACTGCTAAGAACCCACTCCCTTCAGAAAGAGATTCTAGGGCTTTAGAAAGGTGGTGCAAGAAAGTATATACATCTTCCACCCTTTCTATGCGAGCATTAAATTGTCAATTTCATATGATTCAGTATCAGGAATACATGTTGGATGACTTGCAAAAGAAACTGGCTTCCCCTGAACCACTAGATAGAAAGGGGTTACAGGAATTGGTTCATAATACTCAGCAGGTTAGCAGCCATTTCCTTCAATGTGGATATGATGCATTGGAAGCTTCATGTAGAGCAGCAATGACAGGTGCAGTCATACGCAGACATGCTTGTTTAAAGGAACAAACATTGTCAGACCATGTGAAAATTAAGCTTTTGGACGCACCACTATAGAAACATAAGCTATTTGGTGCTACTGCACAAGAGGTTTTAAAGAAAATAGAGGAAAAGGCAAAATCAGTGCAAACAGTCAAAGATTTCCTCCAGGTACAGCCTCCAAGATTCAGCAGGAATTGGCCTTCTAAGCATTGGTCCTTTCCTGACACAGACAAATTTCAGAGAGGCAAAAACAGACGTGGCAGGGGTAGAGGGCAAACTCGAGGCTCCTACAGAGGACGTCAATGGCAGCATCCGAACCAGAGAGGTGGGGCAGGACCTTCCACTTCTCCGCCAGGACAATCTCAATGACTTGACTTTGACTCCGCCATCCAGGGCTCAATTAGAAGCACTTTTGGGCGGAAAATTATCTTTATTCTCACAAAATTGGCACAATATTACAAAGGACAAATGGATACTGGAGATAATAGACAAAGGATACAGATTCCATTTTCATACACTGCCAACAAGACATTGCAGGCCAAACCTGCCACCAAATCAAAGGGCAGAGGCACTCAAACAAATAACAAACCTACTTCAAATAAGAGCAATAGAAAAGGTTCCTTCTGCAGAGCAAGGACAAGGATTTTATTCAAGACTGTTCCTTGTTCCAAGAAAAGAAAACCAATGGAGACCCATTCTGGACTTGTCTGCACTGAATACTTACCTTATTGTGCCAAAATTCAAAATGCTGACTTTACAGCAACTCCTTCCCATGCTGGGCAAGGGGTCTTGGCTGGTAACTCTGGACCTCAAGGAGGCATACCTGCATGTCCCAATCAGACAAAAGTTGCAGAAGATACCTCAGATTTCTTGCAGGCAGTGAGCATTATCAATTCTCAGCATTGCCCTTTGGCTTATCTACTGTGCCCAGATTGTTCACGAAATGCCTGGCATCAGTAATTGCACATTGCAGACTTCAGGGGATACAAATATACCCTTACCTGGACGACTGCCTTATACAAGTGGACAGCCAACAAGCCTTGTTAAAAAACTTGGACTATGTCATTCACCTACTGCAGGCCTTGGGATACGCAGTCAATATTCAGAAGTCAGGTCTCGTACCATCCCAACAAATACCTTTCCTGGGTGCCACACTGGACACAAACACCCAGATGGCGTTTCTGACAAAAGAAAAACAAAAACAATTACCAGAATACTTCAGAAGTTTGGCAACACACACCCAGATGACTACAAGGAAAATCCTGCAGGACCTGGGTTTCATGGCATCTTGCATTCTTCTGATTCCGCATGCAAGGCTGCATATGAGAAAACTACAATGGTATCTAAAAAGTCTATGGTCTCAGCACAGCCACAGCCTGGAAACATTGATCCCACTCATTCCATGCCTTCAAAAGGAATTTCTGTGGTGGGCTCAAGCAAGCCAAATAAACAAAAGTCTGCTTTTCAGCAAGCCTCATACAAGTCAAACCATAACAACAGACGCCTCAGACCATGGATGGGGGGCGCACATGGAGGGCAGATGCATTCAAGGACAATGGACAAAAAAAGAAAAGCACCTGCACATCAACCAAAAAGAAATGCTGGCAGTGATACATGCAATCAAGGCCTTCGAAAAGTTCATGCCTCAGGGCCATCTACTAATAAAGACAGACAATACCACAGTTATGTGGTACATAAACAAGCAAGGAGGTACCCATTCCTACCCTCTTTGCAGACTGGCAATGAATCTGTGGGATATTTCCCTACAACTGAAAATAGAGCTACAATCCCAGTTTGTACCAGGGAAGGACAATGTTCTGGCAGACAGCCTAAGCAGAAACATCATGGATCCACACGAATGGATGTTGCATCCAGACATTTTCGTACAAATAGCTCAAGCATGGGGAAGGCCGGATATAGATCTTTTTGCCTCCCACTTCAATCACCATCTGAAAAAGTTTTGCACAAGGACATACCATCCTCAAGCATGTATGGTGGACGCTCTCTCCTTCAGTTGGAACTCTCTAACACTATATGACTTCCCACCTCTACCTTTGATGACCAAGGTGTTACTAAAGATCAAGACAGAGCAAACGAAAGTCATACTGATAGCTCCAGACTGGCCAAGACAACACTGGTACCCACACCTATGGAGCTTGACACACAGCAATCCGTGGCTCCTTCCTCAATGGCCACTTCTTCTGACACAGTACAATTACAGGACACTACACCCCAACTTGAAAACATTGAAGCTGACAGCTTGGAAGATTCCATGACTATTACTCAGGATACACTTTCCAAAAGGGTAAAAGATATCCTCCTGGAGGCGCGCAGACCTTCCACTAGAAAAACATACTCAGCAAAATGGAAGAGATTTCTTATCTGGAACAGCAAAAAGGGTCAAGACCCATCAGTGATGAGCATTCCACAGATCCTGGAATACTTGGCTGAAATGCTCCACAATGGCCTTTCACATTCTTCCATAAAAATACATGCTTCAGCAGTATCTGCCAAATATAACACTGATCCGCCTGTATTTTATCTGCCAAATATAACACTGATCCGCCTGTATTTTCTCACCCATTGCTAAGACAGTTTCTAAGAGGTATAAAGAACATCAACCCTCCAAGGAAACCACCAGTGCCTGCATGGGACCTCAACTTCATGCTGGAAAAAATAACTCTTCCTCCCTTTGAACCAGCAGCATCTTCAGAGTTGCAATTTCTGTCTTGGAAGACAGCCTTCCTTCTGGCAGTAACCTCAGCAAGAAGAGTCTCTGAGCTACAGGCCCTTATGGCAATACAACCATTTCTCATTTTTCACCAGGACAGAGTTTCTTTGAGAACCAATCCGTCATTCATGCCAAAGGTGGTATCCAGGGTGTCCCTGAATCAAGCTATTCACCTGCCTACCTTCTTTCCCAATCCTCAATATACAGGTGAGAGACTTCTGCACACCTTGGACATACACAGACAGTTGTGCTACTACTTGGACAGAACAAAGGTTTTTAGAAAATCTGACCAGCTTTTTGTAGCTTATGCTACTGGATTGCAGGGAAAAGCAATTTCCAAACAGACAATTTCTAAATGGATTGGAAATTGCATTCGATTCTGCTACTCTTTTCATGGAAAAGCTGTGCCATCTGACATCAGGCCACATTCCACCAGAGCTATAGCCACCTCCACAGCCTTTGTAAGAGGAGTGGCAACAAAGGACATTTTAGAAGCTGCTACATGGAGCTCCGTGCATACATTTTCCAAACATTACAACCTGCCTTTATATTCCAGATCCAGAGCAGGGTTTGCTTCTGCAGTCCTGCAGGGCATTTTAGCTACACCATCTTTGTCTTAGTGCCTACCACCCCTAGTTTGGCTATGGTATTCAACCCATATGTAAGGACTGCAGTTGCATCCTTGAAGGACATAGTACAGTTTTGTACCTACCATAAATGTAGATGTCCGATAGGTATGCAACTGCAGTCAGGTTTTCCCTCCCACCTACCCCTCTGTGGTATTCCTTTGGGTTTCTACCCCTCATTTTAGCTACCTGGGGTAATCTTTTATGGTGTATTTGTTTTTATGTTATTGTACTTGTCTGGAATTTTTTCTCTATTTTCAAAATTTAGCCTTCCTTAGAGGGCACCTGGCATCTGGGGCAAGAAACACTGAAGAAGATGGCGTTGGCTGATGCTTTTATACCCCAGGCGCTCTGACGTCTGGGAAAGGGTGACATCAGCCGACGCCGGACCCAGACTTTGGAATCCGGCCGACCGAAGGGCTGCCTGAGGCAGGACAACCCATATGTAAGGACTGCAGTTGCATGCCTATCGGACATCTACATTTATGGTTGGTACAAAACTGTACTTTTCAGTGATTCCTTTTCCAGGAAACCCTATCAGGCTTCCTGAAAAAAATCTAATTGCCTTCATATGGGAGGCAGTTGGGGGATGCTTATCCCTGCACCAAAACACCTGGCAAGAAGTCACTTCTGATACATGGGTGTGGAGGATTATATCCAGGCGCTATGTCATACTCTTTTCTCTTTCCCCCTCCCCTTCCCAGAAGATTCCCTGATGTTCCACCCACTCACTGAGAATCAGCAGTCCTAGAGATCCAAAGATTGCTAGGAAGAGATAGCCATCCAGGAAGTCCCACGAGACCAGTTAGAGTCAGGAACTTACTCAAGATTCTTTTAAGTGCCAAAAAACACAGGGGACTGGAGGCCAATTTTGGATCTCAGTTTATTGAACAAATCTGTTCGACAAACAAAATTCTGGATGGTCACAGTACAGTCCATCCCCCCCCCCCCCCCTCTGAAGAAAGATGACTGGATGTGCTAGATAGACCTTCAGGGCACGTATTACCACATAAAAGTGGACAAAAGCTCCAGGAGGTTCCTCTGCTTCAGGCTGGGATCCAGTCACTATCCGTTCATGGCTCTGCCCTTTGGTTTCACCACAGCCCCCAGGGTGTTCACCAAGTGTGTGGCAGTAGTAGCAGCTCACTTGAGACTGCAAGGATTCCGTGTGTTTACATATTTGGACGACTGTCTCATTACCACACTAACAAGGCATCTGTTTATTTTAGCAAGAGATTAATTCCTACAGACTTGTTCCAAACTCCGAGGTTAGAGTTCATAGGAGCGAAACTAAATACAAGAATGTTTGTAACCTTCCTTCCACCAGTGAGATTATGAAAAATCAGAGAACAAGTTCAAAAGATACGGCACAAGAAGAAAGTGAGTTCTAGCCCATCTAGTTTTACAAGCCCTGGGTTCTGTGGCAGCATCAATAATTCTAGCTTCCTTGGCAAGATTTCATATGCAAATTCTTCAATGGGTACTTACAACTCAGTGATCTATATTTCACCACCCTATGTCGGATGAGATTTTCATTACCAGTTTTTGCAGAAAAGATCTAGCTTGGTGGATGCACTTGAAGGGCATTCTTCTAGGTTGCCCAGTTGTCCAACAACCCAAGGCCATAACAACCACGGACTCCTCCCAGATGGGTTGGGGAGGCATTATCTGGGTAGGACTGTTTAGGACACTTGGTCTTCCGTGGAGACCAGTCTACATATCAGTGTCCTAGAAATAAGAGTGGTGCTTTTAGCGTTGCAGGCCTTTCAAACTGTTCTCCCTCTAAGGACTGTTGTGATTCAAAAAGACAACATGTCTGTAGTTTGATACATCAACAAACAAGGGGAAACCAACTCTTATCTTTTATATCGAGAAGCACTCAGAGTGCGGCAGTGGGTGATTTCTTGCAACCATTTTCTGATAGTAATGCATATTCTGGGGAGATCCAGTGTGATAGCAGACAAACTGAGCAGGTCTATTCTACCTCACGAGTGGTCCCTCAATCCAAAAGTGGAGGAAATGATTTTCCATCAATGGGGCTGCCTTGCTGCGACCTCTTTGCCTCACCCCACAACAACAAGTGCAGCAAATATTTCCCCCTAATACCCCACCGGGGAAGTCACCCAGGGATGATTTTTTACACACTTGCCCCCCCCCCCAACATCTCTATGCATTTCCCCCATTTCCCTTAATCCTGAAGTTCTTTCAGAAAGCCCTAAGGTTGACGAGCAGAGTAATCCTCATTGCCCCCTGCTGGCCATGACAAATATGGTTTCCCTTTCTTTGGCTTTACCTGATAAAAGCACCTTGGACTCTAGATCCAACTCTGGACCTCCTCTGTCATCCAGAGAACCTTATTCACCCAAACCTTCAAAACCTCAAGCTAACAGTATGGTATCTCCACTTTCATTAATTGCCAGGCAGGTTAACCTTCCTTCTCCATTACACAGAATTTTACTAGCCTCTGTGGGAGCCTCTTCTCCTATTAAAATTCAGCTGGCAGTGATTTTGAAGTTTCATAATGGTATTGTGGATACATCCGTAGCTTCTCTTAAGTTATACAAAGCATTTTTGAAAGGAACTCTCTTGTTATAAACCCCCCTTTTAAGGATCCTATTCCTTCCATGACCTTACTCTAGTATTACAATTTATTGTTCAACCTCCCTTTGAACCTTCTGCCAAATGTGTCCTCAAGTACTTATCTTAGAATACCTTATTTCTCGTGGCAATAACTTCTGCCATGAGGATTTCAGAATTACAAGCTTTATCTTTCAAACTGCCATATTTGATTTTTCAAAAAGATAGAGTTGCCTTAAGGATGAATGCCTTTTTTCCTAATGTAGTATTGGGCACTAATATTAACCACACTATTAATCTTCCAGTATTATTTCCAACTTTGTCTAATAAAGGAGTGTACACCCTTCATTTGTTGGATGTTCATAGACCGTTACATTTTTACCTGCACAGAACAAAAAGATTTTCGAAAATCAGACCAATTCTTTGTATCCTTTTCAAGTACCAAGATTGGCAAACCAGTCAACAAAGTAACCTTGGCCAGATGGCTGAAGGACTGTTTAGCCTTTATTTATGACAAAAAGAATATGGATTTGCCTAGAAGGGTAAAGGCTTATTCTACAAGATCCGTGGCTACATAGCAGTTTTTCAGTCTCAAGCTTCTGTCAATGACATTTGTGCAGCAGCTACTTGAGCTTCCCCTCACACCTTTATTACTCATTACAAATTGGACTTGGTCTCCAGGGGAAGAACATCCTTTGGTTCAGTGGTGCTTAGGAATGTCCTTCCTTGAGTTCACCCAAGATCTAGGTAGCTGTGACTCTGCCCCATTGGTCAAGGATAAAATGAAAATTGACAACGTCAGATAAAAAAAGTTATGTACTCTCCATAACATTCCATCTGAGTTGTCCATCTTCATTTATCCTCGACTTCCCTCCCTCCTTCCCTTGGCCTTGCTAAAGTCCCTTGGTGGAATGGATAGGGCACATTTCTCCTTGTTTTGGCTACTTTTACATAGCAGATATGGTTTCACCAGGCCTCCTGTCCATATGTCTGTGTAGCTCTAATCTGCAAACTCGATCTGAGGTAAATGGGAGAGATGCATTGTGGGTAGGGTTGAAGCTCTAGAGTTTTTAGCCTGCACGACCTGTGGAAATGGCTGAGACGGTTCCAATGCTTGTAACCGAACCCATTGGTCAAGGATAAATGAAGATGGAAAACTCAGATGGAGTGTTATGGTAAATACATAACTTATTTTTTTTTTCCTGTGGAGAAACTTTGCTTAATTTATTTTCTTGGGTTGGCAAAGTGTATTAAAGTACTTTTTACTGTGTTTTGGCTGGAAAAGGTTACTTTAGGTATGTTCTGTTTTTCTATTGGCTTGTTCTGCTTAACTTCCATGGGAAAGAACACCATTTTCACCCTGATCATGGATCTAACTAGTGGGCCCTCAGTTCGCCCTTCTTCGAACTACAAAAAAGCAAAAGTTAACTAAAGAGCCTTTTTCATCACAGCAAACTAGCTTGGTCTCCAACCATAGGTGGTTCTCTGCTCTTGTCAGAACTGGTTCCTCAGACCACTTGTCTTATTTCCTGGAAAACTCTGGTGGTATTAATACAGCCACTATGAATTGGGAGTTGACCACATTCTCTGTGACTTGTTAAGATCCCTCAGTGGATAAATAAACGTCACTGTTGTCTATCCCAGGAGAGGGAAAGGAGAAGGCTTCCCTGTGTAGTCAGAATGTCGGGCGTGTGCCTGGAGAAGCTGCTGCTGGCATTAATTACAGTGCTGGCTCCATTTTTCTGTCAAAAAGAAACAAAAAATATGTATTCACTTTTCAAGGCTCAGGGTTTAATTCATGCTGTTGATCCTTCTTATAAGGTAGATTATGGTAAAAGAAAGATGGATACCTCTTTTCCTGAAGAGATTAAGATTCTGAATCTGGATATTAAGACAAAGGGACAGATACAAGGTTTGCTCCTCCTTTTTCAGATTCTGACTGCAGTTGAGCTCAGCTTCTGATTCTTCTTGTGGGGGATTCTCTTTCTCTTAGACCATTTCCAGAATGTGACAGTGTTTTCTGTGGGAAAAACACTGAGGGTTCTCAGTCCCTCAAAAATTCTATGATCTTTTACAGAAGGAATTTCTAAAACCTTCACCTATTCCCCCAGTTCTAGAAGCTCTAGAAGATGTCTGTGTCACTACCTGCAGTTTTTCTGATAGTCTGCCTGCTGCCCCTAAAAAGGCAGATAGAATGTATAAAGCTCCTCAGTCTTTTAAGTTTTTATACACTCTTTCCAGTCCTGACCCAGCAACTATAGCTTTAATTAATCCTACTGCTGTTAAACATTTGGTTAGTTCCAATCCTACTCTTTCTGACAAGGATGGGAAGATTATTGAAGGCGCGAAGGCCGAGGTACCAGAATTGTAATAAAACTCAAAATCTTTCTACAAGTTTGGCTTATTTTCGTTGCTGAATCTTGGAGCTGTGTGGTACAATTTATTTTCGGAGGTGTTGGAGTTGTTTTTAAGATTATTGATAAGCATGGGAACAAGTTTATGCTTCTGCAACTTTGATTTTTGTTCCATGGTACAAGTGACTACTAATTGTTTACAGTTTGTGTATGACTCAGTTGATAATTTCTAAAGCTACTGGTACTGTTTTGAGGAGGATTGACTGTCTGCCTTCTCAGAATCTCCTAGTTGATAAGAAAAAATACATTTTTAAATTCTCCTTGCGATCAATATTTTGTTTTTGGTTCCCCTGCTGCAGAAAGTATGATTAAAGGGGTAAGATGATACAGGGACTCTCTTAAGATTTTTCCGGCCCTCCTTTTCCAAAATTTCTAAAGGATTCTCTAACCCCTCTTGCAGTTTTCATAAAAAGATAAAATAAACAGTTCAACAAAGTGCTGATAAACAGAAATTTATGAAGAAATGGCAGAGGGGTTCCAAAAGAATTCAGGACCACCCACCACCAAAAAAAAGACAGTCTAACAAGTCAGAGTAACTGTTTAAGTCCACTTTCCCTTCCATAAAGTCTGAATCTCCCTGTTTCTCTTTAACAGATAGTCTGAGACAAATGAGTTCAGAATGTCATTTGTCAAGGTTACAGGTGGCAGTGGAAGGAATTCCCTCCTTTCCAGTGGGTAACTCCTCATCCACTAGACAAGACTCCAACACATGCTGTCCCAGGGAATGATAGTATCAGGCTGGGAAATGTTTTAGTGCCGAAGAAACAAAATTCCTGGAGACCAGTTCTGAATCTTTCTTTAATAAACCTGTTTGTGTCGGTGCCAACATTCAGAATGCTGCCTCTTTACAACCTGTTACCTCTTTTACCGCATTTAAGCTTTCTGGTAACACTAAAGTTAAAAGGTACTTATATTCATCCAGACTTCAGACATTTCTTAAGGCTCTGTGTGTCTGGATCACATTATCAGGTTTTTGCCTTACCCTTTGGATTAGCCCCTGCACCAAGAGTGTTCATAAAGTGTCCAGCTCCAGTTACAGATCATTGCAGGCTACAAGGTTTGCACATTTTTACATATTTAGACAACTGGCTTATCTTTGCAGAGTCTTTTTCAAAATGTCTGGAATCTCTTTTGGGTGAGAGATCTCTTATGCAAGCTGACGTTCCAGTAGAACATTTAAAAGTCTTTTTTGATTTCTTCACACAGGATTGTGTTTCTGGAACGTCAGCTAGAAGCTTCAATTCAAAGAGCTTTTCTTCCACAGGAAAAAATTAGATGTATATCTACATCTATTCGTATGTTTTTCCATCCATCCCTGTACTTTGTTTGGGTCCAGTTTGCGCATCTCTTTTTCAAAATAACATGATTTAATCGTGGTATCTAAAGTTATCTGGATGCTTCCAGGAGAATTTATCAGCCTCTTTGTGGGGACTGTTCCGTGTATGATTTTGTAAATATACCTGTATTTTGTTGTGTGTGAGAATGAATTTTAAAATCTGCCCACAGTTTATTAATTTGTATGTCTTTACTCCTTCCACATTTTTGAACCCATAAAAGGGTTTCAAAGTGTGCTCGATATCTCTATGTAAAAGTCCATTTTTTTATCTTGACTCGGTATGTTTAATTTGTCTGTCCAGCTTGTTTATTTTTTTTTTAAAGTTATAGTTCAACTTTGTTCCCTTTTCGTATATTTTTGTCTCTTATCGCAAGTATTTTGCATTTATGAAAATATATCCTCCTGACTTGTGTGCTTAGCTTCCTTGTGCAGTTTTTCCATTGAATGCATCCCTTCAGTTAATTTTACATAGTGCATGTTTGGTTTAGATTTCAGTTTGGCAGAATTGTATGGCAGTTACTTAACAATGGTAAAACCTGATACAAAGTAACAGCCATTTCCTTAGAACACAATGTCCAGCATATTCTATTCCCTGGTATGTTTATTATTAATTATTTTTTTTTACAGTCTGAAGCAATACTTGTTCCTGAACATGCTCCATAAATATTTGTTTTACTAATGTTTGTTTATTGTATTCATTTATTTATTTAGTGTGAAAGTCTGACTAGGCACAAGTTCCATTTTCCGCAGATGCCTGGGGAGAAATGCTCCATTTTACAGAATGAGTAAAAGGCAGTTACACAAGATTTACATAATAAATGCACATGCATACATTGCGTAGTAATGATATGATAGTTAATAAAAAATGATGTATGCGCATATGTAGAGTAGTAAATGTACATACATAGAACAGTAATGATGTGATAGACATGACTGTTAAAACAAAAATGCAGTAAAATATTAGTCATTATCAAACTTGTAAGAGTCAAGTTACTTTCAAATGGAATTGGCTGTAAATAGATATTGAGTAGAAGACGGTGAAGTATTTGTAGGATGAAGATGGTTACAGATTTTACAGGCATATTGAGGAGGTCCAAGTAAATGGGAGATAGCGATGGTAGTGGAAAGAGATAGATGATGGTCTGATAGAGATTGTGAAGAAGTAGCTGACAGGGTTTGTAGATTATCCAGGAACTTCACATGTACAGAGCTGGAAAATGAGTAGATAGGACTTTAGTTGAGCTTTAAATTATTTTAGGAAGTGTTGTCGTATTGCTAGTGGGATGGAGTTCCAGGATTTAGTGAGGTGGTAGGAGAGTAGTGATTTGCTAGCAGGAATTGTTGTGTTTGGAGTCATGTAATAGGTATTTGTTTGATGATTGTGGTGGCCTAGAAGGTCATGTATTTGTATGCGGTTGGAAATGGATGGACATTTGTTAGGTTTATACACAATGTTGTGGATTTGTGGAAGTAGTAAGCAGGTTAGATAATGTGGGAATTCCAGTCAGTGTAATTCCCTTAGGATGGCAAAGTGGTGGATTTCATTTGGGAGGTTGGCAGTGAATTGTGCTATGTTGTGGTAATGTTGCTCAAATGTGTTTTGCAAGGTCACTTGAATTTTAAGGATGGGTGCAGAATACATCAGAATAGACAAGAAAGGAGAAGAGGCAATATGTTTTCTTATAATGTCTGAGAGGAATGGTTTGGCTCTATAGAGCGAATGTAATTTTTGCTGTAATGTTTCACTGTATTTTGGATGTGTGTGTCAAATTTCAGGTTCTCATCTGTACAGATGCCTAGCAATTTAGTATGTATGGCGACAGTGGTGGATTCCATTTGGGAGGTTGGCAGTGAATTGTGCTATGTTGTGGTAATGTTGCCCAAATGTGTTTTGCAAGGTCACTTGAATTTTAAGGATGGGTGCAGAATACATCAGAATAGACAAGAAAGGAGAGGAGGCAATATGTTTTCTTATAATGTCTGAGAGGAATGGTTTGGCTCTATAGAGCGAATGTAATTTTTGCTGTAATGTTTCACTGTATTTTGGATGTGTGTGTCAAATTTCAGGTTCTCATCTGCTCAGATGCCTAGCAATTTAGTATGTATGGCGACTTCAATTTGATTTGTTGGCTGAGGTAACCGAGAAGGAGGTTTTGTTGCTTGTATGCTGTTTGAGAGTAAATAGGATTAATTTGGATTTACTTGGGTTTAGGAGTAGCTGGGCAGATGGCAGCCATGTTTCAACAGAGGAGAAGGACTCCTGAGTAATTTCTTGTAGTTTGTTGATGCTTTTTGTGATGCAGATAACTCTGTCATCATCTGCATATTGTAATATCGATACGTTTTACTGGCTTTATGTAGGTCATTGATGAAGACGTTAAAGAGAAGGGATTCCAAGATTGATCCTTGTGGTACACCAGCTGGGACGCGGAGGAAGAATGCGTTGTCTTTTTGCTGCTTGATAGTTTGAGTACTATTTTAGAGGTAGCTACAAAACCATGATATAGCAGTGATGTCAAGTCTTAGATTATGAAGTTTGTGTAGGAGAATAGAGTGAGGGACTATCAATCACCTTGTAGTCTGTTGCATCTGCAGCCATCTTAAGGTATTCACCAGGGGAGGTTGTCGGAGGGCAAAGGTAGTGGATTTCAAATTAAGTAATATTTTTTTTTATGTAAGTAGTGGGGAGTGGTTGGTAGGAGAGGTTATGAAGAAGAGTGGTTGGTGGTGTCTGGTTATTTTGAAGTAGTGATGAGACTGACGAAATGAAATGAAAGTTGAAAGCATCAGCACAGTTGGTAGAGTAAAATGTTAAGTGTAGGAGATGGCGGAGTGTTATGGTTAGGTTTAAGCAGCTTGTTTATACAAGAACAGGATGTTTTAGGATTTTTGTAGTTTTTATGTTGCAGGGCAGAGTAGTATGTTTATAAATATTTATATATATATATATATACATATATAAAACTTAATCTGAGTTTTAGTTTGGTTTCTTAGTTCTCTGGGCTTTATTGGATAGCAATGTATTCCAGGTTCTATGTCTAAGTTTCATAAGGTATTTTCTATTTCAAGACAACCAGAGGGCAGATTTGGCCCCAACTCTCTCTTTTCTGAGTGGAGCAAGTTCATTTAGAATGTTTGAGAAAGTAGAATTAAAAAGAACTGCTTCGTCATCTAGATGACTTTATTTTAAAGCACTCCAGTTATATAGTTTGAGATAGAAAATAAAGGACTCTGTTGAAATGTATTGCGTAGATAGGGAGATAATCACTTAGGGCATCTGGAAGGGTACCTGAGGTAGAGATTTTGAGGCATAGCAGTAAAAATGCAGTCCATTAGTGTTTCCTTAGTGTTGTTTTTATTATACACAGCACAGGTAAAGAAGCTGGCAGCGAATCTGGTCTCTCCACAAACATACTAACAGCACAAAACAGAGAGTACCACAACCACAAGTAATAGCAAATCTGTTTATTCTGCTAGTAAAAACTTTTGCAGTAGAACGGTTTCCTCAGGCATGAAGTAACAAAATAAAAAGTAGAAAACTCCACTGACCCTTTTATTTTGGCTGTCTGCTCTTAGTATTTTATAGTTTTGGGGTAGAATTGGATGTATTAGGTCTAGGGTTTGGATGAATGTCACCACCGAGTTTTATTTGGGGTTGTGTGTTGGCTGTAGGATAAGCATTTAATTTTAACTTTCATTTTTAATTTTAGTTGTTGAATTGTGGAGTTGTGTAAGTGTAGGTTGTGTTTGGAAAAGTCTGTGGAATTGGGAGAGTGTAAGGTGGATGCTATCTTGCGAAAATTAAGTGTTGAGTATGCTGCAGCATGTTGGATAGCGCAACTAGGATGATGGTGATGGGTTGTGTGGAAGTGTGAAGGTAAAAATGGTAAAGTGGGTGAGTGGCAGGGGAAGTAAGACAGTCAGCATGGAGATTGTTATGGTGGTTAGTTGTAGAGTAATATTTTGACATGTTTAGGGATAGAGGAGGAGGTGGAAAAAAGAGACGGGAAACTGTATGGTGTTGCTGGTAAGTAAGAAGGCAAGGGAGTATGTTATGATGCACAGGACATAATGGAGAACTGGTTAGTGGAGGGAGTATTGAATAAAATATGGGAGGAACTGCAAATGATAAGTGTGTGCAGGCGTTCGAGTGGGATTGGTTGTCGAATCCATATTATACCAGTCTGACTCGTAAATTTTAAATCCCCAGCCACTGTTAGTTTCCCTGATGTTCATCGTGTTTCACTGTTGCAGTCATCACTGTAGGGTTCTTCCTGCCGGCAGGCAGTCCTTGGTCAGCCAGAATCCCAAAGTCTGGGTCCGGTGTCGGCTGTTCAGTCATGCTCCCTGACGTCAGAGCGCTAGGAGTACAAAGCTGCCAGCCAACGCCATGTTCTCCAGTCTTTTTTGCCGTGCGGTGAAAGCAGTTCGCAAGTGCCGGTCGGCTGACTCCTGATATTTTTTTGTGCTTCAGTCCGAAGACTTACTTCTTCTTCTCAAAGCTAAGTACCCCATCGGGGAAACTTTTTTCTTGCTCCAGTCCAATCTCAGAAAAAGTTAATAATTGCATTTCTTGTGGGAAGCAAATACCTCATAAGGATTTCCATTCTTACTGTATTCCTTGTTTGGGCCCTGACCACGATGTAGCTAGTTGTCGGTTTTGTGCTAGATTTAACCAACGTACGATTAAGTGGAGGTACAATTTTGCTTTTCACTACTTTGGCAGGCGATTTAATTATAAAATGTCGTCAGACACGCTTCCGACTACCAGAGTTCACAAACGACGCAAGGATAAGGACAGGCCTCCGAGGTCCAAATCAGACAATGTTTTACAAGCAGAGCCAGCTACAGGTTCGGCTGTCGTCAGTGAGGCGCTTTCGCAGCCCCTGTCAATGGCCATTTCAGAACCGATTGCCGAAATGGACTCCCACGAGGAGCCAACTAGGCCTTTGAGTACTCCAGCTGCAGGGCCTTCGGACTATGCTCCCTCGGATGGGTCCAGAGCCGTTGTGCAGGTACCGGCTTCTGAGGGGGTTTTCAGGCCTACACAGCTTCTGATAAAGGCAAAGCCAAAGACAAAGGCAAAGACTCCTTCTAAATCTAAGACACCAGCCCAGGCCTCTTCTGATCCGGGACCCAAATCTCAGAAACAGCTACTTAAAATGGCGGAGGACTTACTAACCATGATTAGGGGTTCACATCCCCCTCCAGAAAAAAGGCCAAGGCAAGAATTGGATTATGAATCTTCTGATCAGGCATCTATTTCTTCAGTGTCTTCCTCTGAACAGGAATATACTTTCCCTCCTTATGAGGATTCTGATGCTGAGGAATCCATTCCATCAGCTTCTCCCCCCTGAGGATTTTTCTTTTGGGGAAACTTTACATGACATGAGGGAACATTTTCACTGGGAAGGACAGGAGTACTCGGAATCTAAGAGAAGACTTAGGGATTTCCTTCTTCTTCCCTAACATAGACCCCTGGCTATTCCCCCTATTTTGGATGTTGTGGATGATGCCTTTTCTGAGGCTAGTTTAACTCCTGACTCCTTTCCTCCAGCCCCTGCTAAGCCCGACAGATATTACAGGGTCCCTGACTCACACCAGTTCCTTTACAAAAATCCTACTGCTGATCCAGAAACCATTTCTCAGGGTCCTAAGGGGGTTAAGGCCGCCTCTGCTAAAAACCCTATTCCAACAGATAAGGATTCTAGAGCTTTGGAGAGATGGGGCAAAAGAGTGTACACTTCTGCTACTTTATCTATTAGGGCTTTAAATTGTCAATTTCATATGCTAAAATATCAGCAATTTCTACTGTCTGTTATGAAACAAAAGCTAGGTACCATTTCTGCATGTGCAGATAATAAGGAATTACACGATTTGATACATGCAACTGAACAAGTGGGGAAGCATGGTTTACACTGTGGTTTTGATGCCTTGGAGGCTTCATGCAGGGCGGCTGCCTCTGGCACAGTCATTAGAAGGCATGCTTGGTTAAAGGAGCAAAACTTACCTGATCAAGTGAAAGCAAAGTTACTGGATGCTCCTGTTCAGCATAATGTTTTGTTTGGGTCTAAGGCTGAAGAGGTGATAAAGAAATTGGAGGATAAGGCAAAATCCATGCAAACGGTTAAGGATTTCTTACAAGTTCAGCCCCCAAGATTTAGCAGAAATTGACCAACTAAAAATTGGTCCTTTCCCAGCTCGGACAGGCCTCAGAGGGAGGACCCAAGCACAGACCTTTTACAGATCTAGACAGTGGAGTGCTTCCACCCGCAGGGGTGGAGAGGACAGACCTCAATCTTATAGAAAACAGGCTCAATGACTCCCCTGGCATGGCTCCAGGAACTTCTCTCCTGGAAGCCCCTCTAGGAGGAAAACTCTCTCTTTTTCAACAAAATTGGACTTGCATAACCCAAGACAAGTGGGTTCTGGATGTAGTTTCAAGAGGTTACAAATTCCTTGCCAAGACCAAACGGATGGCCAGACCTACCAAAACACCAATGGGCAGAGGCATTAAACCAGGTGGGATCCCTCATGGCTATGTGGGGCATAGAACTGGTTCCACAATCAGAGACGGGGCAAGGCTTTTACTCAAGGCTCTTCCTAGTTCCCAGAAAGCAAAATTCATGGAGACCCATCCTGGATCTCTCAGTCTTAAACACCTTCCTGGAGATACCAAAGTTCAAGATGCTTACTCTGCAGCAGCTCCTGCTAATGTTGAGCAAAAATGCATGGATGGTGACATTGGATTTAAAGGAGGCTTACCTACACATCCCTATCAGACAGGAGTGCAGAAAATACCTCAGGCTCAAGGCCGGCTCGAAACATTACCAGTTCTCTGCGCTGCCCTTTGGCTTGTCTGCTGTGCCCGGGGTCTTTACCAAGTGCCTGGCACCAGTAGTGGCTTATTGCAGACTCAAGGGAATTCAAATTTACCCTTATCTGGACGACTACCTTATTCAAGCAGACAGCAAGGATGTCTTACTCCAACATCTGGAATTTGTTCAAAACCTACTCAAGTACCTGGGATTCACTCTGAACATAAAAAAGTCAAATTTGACACCCACACAACAGATAACTTTTCTGGGTGCTCTTCTAAACGCAACAACCCAGATGACATTCCTGACATCCGAAAAACAACTGCAGCTGGCTTCAACTTTCAAAACCTTGGCGTCAATAACTCAGCTAACTGCAAGGAAATTCCTGCAGGCTTTGGGTTACATGGCCTCCTGTATCCTTCTCATACCAAATGCAAGACTACATATGAGAAAAATACAATGGTACCTAAAAAAGTGTATGGTCCCAGCATTGCCACAGTCTAGACACACAGATTGCTGTCTTGCCTTGCCTACAAAAGGAATTCCATTGGTGGACCATGGCATGTCTTCACAACAAAGGGAAAGCCTTCAGTGTGCCTCCAGCCAGCCATGTGTTAACCACGGATGCCTCGGATTACGCATGGGGAGCCCACTTGCAGGGAAAAGGTCTGCAAGGTTTTTGGACAGAGGATCAGAAGCACCTACATATCAATTTAAAAGAGATGTTAGCTGTACAGAATGCCCTCTTGGCTTTCAGGGATCTTCTACAACCAGGACAACTACTGATACGGACAGACAACACCACAGTTATGTGGTACATAAACAAGCAAGGGGGTTCACACTCCTACCCCCTTTGCAGACTAGCCATGACTCTATGGAACACAGCTCTAGCTTGCAAAGTGGATCTACAAGCTCAGTTCCTGCCAGGAAAACAAAATATTCTGGCAGACAGCCTGAGCAGGAACCTGTCAGACCCACATGAGTGGATGCTAGACACCCAAATATTCAAGATGATTACAGAAACCTGGGGCTGACCGGACATAGATCTATTTGCATCCCCCCCTCAACCACCAGTTACAGATTTTTTGCACAAGGGCATTTCACAAGCTAGCATGGAAAGTGGATGCACTATCATTCAGTTGGAGAAACCTCTCGGGGTATGCCTTTCCGCCGCTACCTCTTCTTCCACGGGTGTTACTAAAGATCAAGCAGGACAAGCCCAAGATGATGATTTTACTGGCCCCAAATTGGCCTCTTCAGTTTTGGTACTCAACACTGATGAATCTATCCCAGGAGCCTCCTTGGATTTTACCTCAGATTCCAAATCTTTTGTCCCAACACCAGGGCCAGGTTCTGCACTCTCATGTCAAAACTCTCAGCCTGGCAGCCTGGCGAATTCAGGGTCTGTGATTAATCCTTTCCTTCCCAAACAGGTCATGGATGTCATCTTAGAAGCCAGATGGCCTAGCACTAGAAAATCTTGTGCAGGTAAATGGAAGAGATTTTGCGCCTGGATGCATGCTCAGGATTCAGATCCTCTCATCCCTAATATCCCACTGATTTTACTTTACCTGACAGACATGCTACATAAGGGTTTATCCTTCTCCTCCATAAAAAATACATGCTTCAGCTATCTCTGCACATTACAATACAGATCCTCCAGTCTTTTCGCATCCACTTCTGAAACAATATCTCAGAGGAGCAAAGAATTTAAGGCCCCCTAGGACACCACCTATACCTGCCTGGGACCTCAACCATGTTCTGGAAAAACTCACTCTGTCTCCTTTTGAGCCTGCTGCCACATCTGATATTAAATATTTATCATGGAAGACAGCTATGCTACTGACTTTAACTTCAGCCAGGGGAGTCTCTGAGTTGCAAGCACTCATGGCTGTGGAACCTTATATTATTTTTCACCAAGATAGGGTGTCTTTAAGGACTAATCCTACTTTCATGCCTAAAGTGGTTTCCAAAGTTGCTTTAAATCAAACTATTCACCTGCCAACTTTTTTCAGTAATCCACAAAATAAGGTGGAAAGGATCTTGCATTCCTTGGATGTACACAGACAACTTTGTTTTTACCTGGACAGAACCAAGGATATCAGGAAAACAGAGCAACTGTTTGTTTCTTATGCAACAAATTCCCAAGGCAAAGCTATTTCAAAACAGACAATTTCTAAATGGATTGCTCATGGAATCAGATTTTGTTACTCTCATCATGGAAAGCAAATCCCAGGAAAAATTAGGACTCACTCTACCAGAGCTGCTGCTACTTCAGCTGCCTTTCTCAGAGGAGTACCTACCAAGGATATTTTGGAAGCTGCAACTTGGAGTTCAGTGCATACTTTCTCTAAGCACTATAATCTCCCTCTTTACTCTGTCTAGGGCAGGCTTTGTTTCTGCAGTCTTGCAGGGCCTTCTAGCCGCCCCTTTTACTCTATAACCACCACCCTTTATCTCAGCTTTGGGATTCAACCCTACAGTGATGACTGCAACAGTGAAACACGATGAACAAAGTACAGTTGTGTACACTTACCATAAATGTAGATGTTCAAGTGTCTTCACTGTTGCAGTCTGGGTTACCCTCCCTCCTGCCCCCTCTTATACTTTCATTAGTGTGGTTTCCTACTTCACCCTTCTTCTGAGGTGTATTTGCTACAGGGTATGGGGTTTGTTGTATGTTACATTTTTGTTTTACTATTAGCCTTCACTTTTGGGCACTTGACATCTGGGGCAAGAAAAATTGGAGAACATGGCGTCGGCTAGCAGCTTTGTACTCCTAGAGCTCTGACGTCAGGGAGGATGACTGAACAGCCAACGCCGGACCCAGACTTTGGGATTCTGGCCGACCGAGGACTGCCTGCCGGCAGGAAGAACCCTACAGTGATGACTGCAACACTGAAGACACTCGAACATCTACATTTATGGTAAGTGTACACAACTGTACTTTGTGTTTCATTCAAGAAATGCTTGAATTTGTTTAGGTCATTAGCACTTGACTTTGGTGGTCTGCACACTCCAGCACTTACCTTTTCCTGGGTTGTCTTTATTGTCACTGTTACACAGTCTGCAGTATTTGTGTTATTATCAAGCATGTAATAATCACTGGTCTTAGTCTGTAATCCCTGTCACAACACCCCCACCTGATTTTTTGTTATAATTTCTGTTACAATAAGATCATTTATACTCCAAAAGAACTGGTTTCTAGTCATTGTTCTTTAATCATGTTTTTTCAAAAATAATAACATCAGTCTTATTCCAAACACAGCTTTTGTTATCTGTGCCAAATATTAACTCCACCCCACTCCAAATTTAGAAAAATACCACTTGGCACATAACCAGGGACAGTATGTAAGAACTCCGATTTAGCGCCTTAGCTTACACCTTCAAGGTTAATCAGTCTTGTTGGAATGCAGCAAATTTTTCAATAAAATAACTTTATTATTAATGCTCCTAACATTTTAACAATGAGCAGAGATGCATCAGATATTGCTGTCTGTGAACAATTAAATGTGTGTTTCAGTAAAGGGTATTCCATTCTTAATTCAACTGTGGACTATGTGCTATTTTGTAGTACGTACTTTAACGTTCGATTTTTATTAGTGAACTAGGTGCACAACATATTTCAAGGAATGAACTTCACTCCCTCCCCACTGCAAAGTTTCTGTGTGGTTTGTATGAACTATTACATTTCTAACCTGGCAAAAACCTGTCTTTATTTAGTCAAATATTGCAGTATGTCTGCTGCAAAAGTTCTCTTCCCTTGTCTTGACAAGTGCTTTACATCCTGTATGTTGTGGGCTGAAAATTAGGCTTGGATGTTCTACAGATTTCTACTTTTTAAAAATGGGCTTATTTCCTCATGTAGGTATGTACCCAAAAATATTTTCAGTCACGCTGACCTGGCTGTCCTTTCTGTATGTGATTTGAGAAAAGTATTTCCTAACATTTGTACAAGTTATGATATCCAAGAGTACTGTAAGGCAGAGAGTAGTAAGTAAGAGTAGTAAGGTAGTATCATTTGTATCAACATGAATAAAACCAGCTCCATACTTCCTTACATTAAGGCATTCTATGGCCATACTCACATCATAGCAGTATTTGATGTTCATTGTGCTTTCTGCAAATGTAAGTATCACTTCATCTAGTAATTGAATCTCCAGTGGTGAGAGTATAATTTCTAACCAGGTCTGGTTATCTCCATCTTCTAACTGTTGCAAACAAATGATTTTCATCATTATTAGTCTTATTAATCCCACTGATTTCATTGCTTATTTCATTTGCAAGTAAACGTTTCTCATCCAGCTGTTTTTGTACTTCCAGCTTGATCCATGTTATCAACTTCATTCTCTCTCTCTTTTCTTAAAGTAATGTTCAGCAATGCTTCCACGTTTATTTTTGATTTCTTCTTTTAACCCCCCTTTTTCTTCTACATTTTCTTTTGGAAAAAGTAGCCATTTTCTGCAGACTGAATGTTTTCTAATTGATAAGTGTTATTCTTTGTAATATGTGTTCAGTAACAAAGTGGTTTCTTTTTTAGTATATATTCTATTTACAGTACGGGCATTAGTTATCTTTTTTCTCCTGGATATTTACTGTGAACCTCTTCCTTTCTTTCTTATTTTATTTTATTTTGCACCCTCTGAATCCTCAGATTGCTGAATATATATGTATACTGAATTAAGAAAGTTATGATCAGTAATATATTTAATAGGGGATCCAGTGTTGTCTATTTTCGTCCAGTTCAACATATTGGTTGTTGGATCTGACAGGATGTGACCTCCAGTGTTCTGGACATCTGTTTTCTGATGTTGTCGGCCTTTTTGTCTCGGGATTGTGAAATTCGGTGTTGTGGTATTTTGGTCTTCCGAAGTAGACCCATATATATATATATATATATATATATATATATATATATATATATAAAACAGTTTTACAAGCTGTGCCAGTTGCACAAATGCAATCATCTAAAGTCTCGATTTACTATGAAAAGTAGTAAGCAAGTCGTCCAGCTTCTGATATGAGGAACAAAGCTACCCGACCTATCAGGTATTACCTTTCTATATACACAGCATTTAGTGTACTGTACAAGGTACTTGTGTTTTAGAGAATCATTAATGGACACTTATTTAAGGAATCCATGTTCAGCTCCAAACGATTAAAGATATTAAAAGAATAATTGAAGTCACTTACCACAGAATTCAAAGAAATTAAAGCAATTAGTAATTTAAGTCAAATTGTATGAGGAATTACACAAACAAATACACTGAGTTAACCTTGTACAAGGGGTAGTAATTTATAAAATCATCATTCTGACCTAGCATACCGAATGTGCCAGTCGCAATAAAATGCTGGATGTTCTTTACATTGCGTGCAAATGCACGTGCTTACTTCCGCTCACTATTGCTCACAGTGACACTTCATTGTAACAGTAATAACACTGGTAAAAACTGAAGTATAAATCAAAATAAATCTTCTTTTACTAAACAGTTGCACAATAAATAACAAACCAACACTGGATTGTTTGAGATAAGGCCTGGATTGTCTTGTCTACAGTCTTTTTGAATTTATAGCTAACTAGGCCCTTTTGGATGGTTAGAGTTTACCTGTCTTCAGTGTATCTCTTTCTAACACCAAGCAGTGAAAATCAGAGGGAAATTAGTGTGCGTGTGTGTGTGCGCGTGTGTGTGCGCGTGCGTGTGTGTGTGTGTGTGCGTGTGTGTGTGTGTGTGTGTGCGCGTGTGTGTGCGTGTGTGCGCGTGTGTGTGCGCGTGTGTGAGTGCGTGTGTGTGTGTGTGTGTGTGTGTGTATTTTACTGGGAAAGTCCGACTGAGCATAAATAGTCCCTTTTCAGCAGAGTCCTGGGGAGAAAAGCTCCATAGAGTACATACAATGTTGTAACTGAACAATATTCATATAAGATACATAATATGTACAGTAAAATGTTCATATAGGATACAGTTTAAAAATCACACTTGATGTACTTCTTGTAGAATAAAAACTGGATTAAAAAATACAAAATATGTTTAAGCCCATGAAAAACATAGACAAAAAATAGGAAGTTCAAGGGCTAAGAAAGCAGTTATGGAGGAGAAAGGAGTATTGGGTGGTGTTAAGTTAGGTGAGGATTAAAGAGGGTAAGGAGAATAAGTAAGGGGTAAGAGAAAATCTAAATGTTTAGTGCAGTTAACCAGGATTAGTGCAGGAGCAAAGCCAATTGTTATTTAACTATTCCCTCAGAAGTAGTTTGAATTTGGTTGAATTACATGTGTTGAGTATATTTTGCGGTATATCATTCCAAACTTTGGCTAGTTTGGGTGAATACAGGGCATCTCCATAACAATTATTTGACTTAGTAACTATAAGGAGCAATTTATTAGATGACCTTAATGTTCTACTGTTAGTGTAGGGCCATCTGATGGATGGAGAGTTGCCTGGGTAATAAAGGTAGAGTGAGTTAGAACAAACTTATTAAAGATTAAAAGGTTGGTAAGTTCCATACAGTTGAGTTGGTGTTGTACTTTGCAGTGATGCTTTCTTGCAGGTTGGTTGGTAGCAAAATCTAGCTTTGTTATAATAGCAGGATTCTAGTTTGTTTAAATCACATTTTCTTAACTTAGTGAAAATAGGTGAGGCATATAAGAGGGTGGATAAAAGATGAGTTCTGCAGATTGCGTGCCTGGTGTAGTTAAGTTAGGAAAAGCTTTATTTTATAAAGGGATCCGAATTTGAAATGGAGTTTCTTTATAGCTAGAGATAAGTGTGTATCAAATTTGAGATCCTTATCAATGGTGACCCCCTAGTAACTTTGTCTGATATTCTGGTTGGATAATGGTGTTATTAGTTGAATGTATGGCAATAGTAGGGTCAGTACTGTTTTTTTTTTCTTTTGCTACAGGAGAAGAGCATTCATTTTGTTTTTGAAGGGTTTAGAATCAGTTGTAAATTGGACAGGTATTTTTCTGTGACCAGAATGGATTGTTTTTTTTTCTTTGAGGAGAGTGGGAAAGGATGGGGCAGAACATATGAGGGGAGGAATCATCAGCATATTGCACTATTGTAGTATGTTGGGTGGCTGAGCAGAGTCTGTTAGTGAATATGCAGAGGACGAAGAATAGATCCTATGGGTACACCGGCAGAGATGGGTAAAGTAGATGAAAATTCATTTTGCCATTTAATGTCCTGTTGATGGTTGGTTAGGTAACTAATGAACCAGGAAAGGGTAGGCTGAGCGAGGTTAAGGGAGGCTAGCTTATATATATATATATATATATATATATATATATATATATATATATATATATAAAATTATATATATATATATATATATATATTTATATAATTAGATATAAATAGATATAAATTTTTTATAAGTCTTCCTGTCCACAAGCTTTCCCTTTATTCCTACAAACAGTGAAAATCAGTGACGAAAATAAAATATAAATCCAATATGTATTTTCATACCTAGCAGTTGCACAGTAAATTGCAAAACAATACTG
Source organism: Protopterus annectens (assembly GCF_019279795.1). Lineage (NCBI taxonomy): Eukaryota > Metazoa > Chordata > Ceratodontiformes > Protopteridae > Protopterus > Protopterus annectens. The sequence continues at coordinate 340,009,348 of NC_056730.1, read as the reverse complement.
GATTGTTTATTACTAAACCATGGAAGACAGGAATATGAGCTTGTGCTGCCATTTTGCATACACTTGAAGCAAGCAATGGAGCTTGCAGAACTTATCTAAACGAGGAAGGGTGCTCCACTAAAGGGGGTCTAAGCTGCTGCAGCGGACCATCAAGCTTACCCATTCCCTACCACCAAACCCTCTACATTGGGAATGAATCTGCCCATTCAGCTGCATCTCCCACCCAGGCAGGAATGAATGAACAATAGGGCTCTTGTCTATCGTTGAGATGCCTATGTTGCCCTGTGGTGATTGGACCAGTTGAGTTGTTGTTGTCTTTTGGCTTTTCCTGGTTAGGTGTCGCCACAGCGGAGCTCCGGTCCGCTAATGATTGGCAGTAGATTTTGATGAACGCCGAGGTGCCAGCTTGACGTTCAACCTTCAACGAAGGCACGCCCATTTACTCATGTCTTTCAAATGCCCACCCAACCACAGGGAGGACATGCAGACTCCACACAGAAGACACTCCCCGCACTCCAGCCGAGAATCGAACAGGAGAACCTCTTGCTGTGAGGCAACAATGCTACCGCTGCACCACCATTGGACCAGTTGAGTAAAAAAAAAATTCTGCAAGGTGGACATACAGTCCAGGTTTAGGAGAAGTTCTAAAATGGCTGTGCTACAACAGAGGAGCCTGTAACTGCCAAACGCCGATGGATATGCTAGCACTGCTTGAAAATCTACACACGTTATGATTTGCTATTAAGGTAAACACACACACAACTGAGCATTGACGCCTCCTTCTAAGAATTCATAGACTTTAGGAGACCTTTTCTGAAGTATCTCACCTATCTTCCCTAAGAAAGCTAAATAGTTCTTACAGCCATTTGATGCATAAGCCCAGAATCTGGGATTTTCTTTCAGTGATTCTCTTCTGTATAGAGGCATTTTTCTTCTCCAGTTGGGGGGGGGGGTGCACTCCAACTACATTGTTGTCAGTGGCAGATTTTACTAAATGCTCACATCCTTTGTGACTGTCATGAGTAGGAGCTCTAGACAACTAAAAAGCTTTGTTCCACAGCCCATTATGCATAAAGGCAAGCTAAACTTTGGTTTTGCTATTTTACTTGATGTATTTATATATGTATGTACTTGTGCATGTATTCTTATTTTATGATTCATCTTTGTGTATGGAGTGGCCCAAAGGATATTTTCAGCCATTACCTTGTATCCTTACAACCAAGAGAATCATAAAAGAGAAAAAAGAATCAAGTGCAATGCATGTAAGGCACACTTTATACACACCTGCAGGTTAATGCAAAGGTCAGCAGTGCAGTAAGTTGTTCACATTTTAGATGTTAAAGTGAGTTCATGCACAAGACCACTATGCAGTAGGTTATTGGCAGTGCAGCAAAGAATGTAGGGAAGGGAAGCCAGGGTTAAGTAATATATTTGCCTTTTTTTCAAAGCAGGAAGGATAGGAGTGAGCAGCCATTAGCAGTTTGTCCAGCATCAGAGGAGGCAGTTGTTGCTTGCACCTAGCAGAAACAATAGGTGTTCACCTAAAGGAGTACCAAGCTGGCTAAGGCTGAACTATCATAAGTGCTTCCACACTTAACAGCAAGGGATAATGTAGCATTGTGGTGTCACCCTTCCCCTTAGGAGGTAGTAAGTGCAGGTCAGAGGAGCTGCAGGGGTGCTCCCAGTGGAGATGATAGGCAGTCCTCAACAACCAGAAAACTGGTGCACTCCCTACATCCCCACTTTACTTGTCAATTGGAGATTTAGGGGGTTGCTGAGTTGGAATGAATGGGCCATGGGGCTGTCTTGTAACCTGGGAATACCCACCTCCAGGTTCTTTCAGAATGAATGCGACAATTGGGCAAAGGTAAAGGCGACATCAGAGAAGGTTGGAGGGGGGCTGCAAAAAATAAAGAAAGAAATAGAATATTCACTATTGTGCTTTTGTTTACAGTTCTCTAAATAAATTTAAATATGTTTTCAAAATAGATAATGTTTTATGAACTTACACATTGGTTAAATAGATCAGATAACTCTTTTAAGAAATTGGTGTACATTTGTAGAGAAAGTTGGGTAACTATTTGAAATATTGGGACTTGCTGAAAGTGAATCCTGAAATACAGAGACTGAAAATCATCCCGAAATACAGACACTGAAAAAGTTTGAAAGAGCCGATGTACGTATACTAAGTCCAACTTGCCATTTTTTGGAATATTCCCTTTCCTCCGAGGTATGGCGATCTCAGGGTTGGTATGTATAAGTTCTGGGGTGGGGGGGGGGCAGGGCAACCCTGCAATAAGAAGTTTTAAGGAGAAGAGTGATCTTTGAAATTCTATCTTTTCTGTACCTGGTCTTTTTTTTGGCATGTCGGCACTCAGCATTTCGAGTGCCAACTCTTCAATAGAGAACCCTTTTTTATGCTCGAATTAACCTATCCCATTTGGTTATAGCAATCTATCCCATCCCATGGTTGATAATTATATATTACCCCCGAATGAGAACAGGATCATACCATAGATAATATGAGGGGACCCATGAGTGGGATAAATCATTTAGGAGCTGCATCTGTATATTGGTAGTGCAGGGGGCAGTCCTAGGGTAAATTTTCTGTTTCCATCCATAGATCTATATTGTGCTTGAAAATGGACCGGGACAAACTTTTTTTTGTGGGGATGGGTAGTCAGCCCCACAGCAACAGTATCCTCAGCAAAATATACCTGTCCCTCCAGATCATACTGTTGATGTTGCGGGAGAGGTTTAGACCCATAGACCGATAATTGACTTGTTGATGTGCACTAAATCTATCAGTAATGGGTTGGAGAAAGCCTTGTATGCAAGACACAGGTCATCTCTTGTCAGTCTGTACGATACTAAGTATAGTGACAGGGCTTTGAGTCGGTCCATGTAGGACATGTTGTTTAGGCCTTGTATCCTTTTAGTAAGGTATTTCTATGGGGTGTTCCTGTTGCATGTGTCTGGACAGATGAATGTGAAAGGGAGTATTTTATTCAATGATTGGCCTAATAAGGGCTGAGTAAAGGGAAGCAGTGACATCCTTAGATCTAAACAAAATGCTTTTGTTTATAAGTTGTGCAGTATAGAAGGGCTTTCTTACAACAGACGCATGTTGGTCAAAAGTTAAGTCACTCTCCACATAAGTTCCCAAATCTTGAACAGCTAGGTCAACTCTTAAGGGCATATTGACAGTGTGGTAGTTCCCTGGGATATGGATATGGATATTGCTGAGCCAATTCATGTGTGGGTACATATTTTACAGCTATTGCTCTTGTTTTAGAGTTGCAGGTGTATCTTGAGAGACAGATGGCTGGGAGAGAGAGTTAAAGTTAGTGCTGAATTTATCGGTGAGTAAGTTAGCTATATCTTCAGCCTCCATGTAGGTAACATTATTCACAGCTCAGTGCATTGCTGTCTTATGCTCTTGAGATTACAGATATAACTGAAAAATTCCTTGATATTGTCTTTTGCTTGGATAGCTATTTTAGCCGCAAATTTGGCTTTGGTGGATTTTATTAAGTTCCTGAGTTATTTATTATAATGACATGGGCTTTAAACATTTTGGGAATTACTCTTTTTACTTTTGGTCAGAATTCTTTTCCTTTTATTATAAATCTTGTTGATATGGTTCCACCATTTTTTTTTGGGGGGGGGTGATGTTTGCCCTGCACTTGCTCCTACTGGGTGCAACTGTTTACATGCTGGTACAGTGTAGTGGTGTAGTTATTCATATTCAGTGGAGTTAACTGGGTTTGGTGGAAATTTGAAGTTTGCCAATGTATTATTCAGGAGAAGATAATTTGTCTTAAAGAAATCTCTAAAGGTACCTTGGGTATAAGAGATCTCTGGTTTCAGTTTTATTTTGAAGCAGACTTTATTACTGTCAGATATAACAAGTGATAAAGATACACAAGGGATGGTGCAAGATGCTTCCATATGTTATTCCCAGTAGTAGATACTTTGACTAACTTTTCCAAGACATTTATGTTGACAAGGTCCAGTAATCTTGTGCTTGTGTACTGGTGGTCGTGTAGTTTTCCCAGTCCGTAGTTGGATAGTTTCAATCACCAAGGGAACTTTTAATGGGTTTAACACTGAGCGATTCTACTTTTTGTAGGTGGGCATTGTGACTTTTTTTTGTCATAGCGGGTGTTCTGTAGCTAGCTAATATATGGTATGAGACCTTTGTGATGGTTATTTGGACATGAAGAAACTCTAGTGCATCATGTTGCTTTACCAACCTTGATGTGATTCTGTTCTGAATCTAGACTGATACACCTCCTCATTTTTTCTCCTGCTGCACAGCAGCTGGTCTGAACTTGTGGAAGGTATTCTAGCCCTGTACAGCTGGAGCTCTCTGCTATTTTAAACCATGTCTCGGCACTGCGCAGGTGTCCATGTCCTCCATGTTGAAAAGCGCTTGCAGGGAGTGGAGTTTCTTGTTCAGGTTCTTAGCATTGATCAATAACACCTTCATATTTTCCTTTGCTTATTTCATTATGTTGGTAAGTTTATCAGGTTTGCATTGCCTAAAAAGGCACCGTGATGGTGGAAAATGTCTTTGCCAATAGTCAAAATGATAGAGGGGACAGATGCAGGATATTCCTAGTGAAGCAGCACGCTCTGTCAGGTCATATCCTCCCAGGCTGACAAACATTGAACCCCTTTTGAATGACACCAAAAACTAAGCCATTTATTGAAGTTAATTTTCACTCCTATCCCAGCATCATCCTGGGAGAAGATGGAATACTGCTCATTGCTAGGCTTATACCTGCCTTGGACCCATAGTCTGAGAGTTCCATCATATCTTTCTTTCTGGATATAATCTACAGAGATAAACCTCTAATCATTGACACCGGCATTAACTATGACAGAGTCATACTGGTACTTGTTGTTCAAGGACTTCAGTGCATGCATGATCTGGCAGATCATGGCACCAGACAAGCAACTAACCAGCACTCTTTCCATGCTCAGCCTGATAAGAGGCACATCTGTATGTCTTTTAGAGGAGTCACCTATAACTCGAATATTAGATTGCATCAATGCTTGCTTTACAGGCTCCGCTTTTGTGACTTTGGGGGTCCTTGTATTCTTGTACTATTTGAAGAAGTAGGCTTAATATGCTGTGTGTGCTTTTCTGGCAGTGCTGTGTTTTGGAAGTCTTTGAAGTTTAGGAAATTTAATCTTTACAACCTCAGCATGTAGTGGATTTTTTTAATTCGCATGTCCTTAGGTGTGGTGTACTGCTGACAGTTTTGGTGTCTGAGATTTTTGCCTACAAGGATATTATACATGTACATCACAGACTGTATTATGCTGTTTAAGTAATAGATGATCGTCAGACAGCATGAAACAGATGTTCTTTGTGTTTCACTGTTGCAGTCATCCCATTTGGGTTATCCTGCCAGGGGTAGCCCTCAGTCGTCCAGAATACCAGAAGTGTAGTATTTCTGTGTCAGTTGCTGTCGCTCCAAGACTGACGTCAGGTTGTCAGTGGTATAGAAACAGGCAACCGACGCCATTACATCAGTCTTTCTTGCAGAGGAGCCCAAAGCAGAAGCAGTTCGCACAAGTGCCAGTTGGCCGCTACCAGAGTTTTTGTTTCCGAACTGAAGTCTTCTAAAGCTAAGTACTCCATTGGGGATCCTGTTTTCTTGCTCTAACCGATGTCAGAATAAGTTAACAATTGTCTCGCCTATGGAAAGCAAATACCACACCAAGACTTCCATTCTTATTGTGTCACCTGTTTAGGCCCAGACCACGACGTCCCCCGCTGTCGCTTTTGTGCTTTGTTCAACACCAGAACTATACGTCTTCGGGCCCTTATTGTAGTTAGATATTTTCGCTCTCAGTCCTTGAATTCTGATATGGCTTTGGTAAGCCATCTGACTACTGATCTTCCAAAAAAAAAAAACGTAAGGATAAAGACAGAGGCAGACTGCACAGGTCTAAAACTGCTGATGACACTTACGTTAAGCTAGTCATCAGTTCTCTGGTCCTCAGTGAGGCACTTTTGAAGCCCCTGATGCCTGCTTCTGTGGATTAGCAGGCTGCTACTGAGACCCTTTTGGAGTCCGGTATGCTGTGAGACTCTTCTTCGACTAAGAATCCTGCGGATTTCTCTACCTTGGATGGGTCCAGAGCCGCTGAGCAGGCACTGGCTTCCAAAGAATTACTTCACACTACCGATACTCGACACAGACTGACAACTTCTTTCACATCTTCAGTTCTTTCGAAAACTGAGTTTCTAAGGCCCAGGGTATAAACCACACCCAAAAAACCGATGACCCAAGCTCAGGCACTTGCTTCCTTGCCTCAGTCTCAAATGCTTAAAATGGCAGAAGACCTTATAATGCTTATTAGGGGATGCCAGGCTACCCCTTCCAAAAGGAAAAGAGACATCGCCAGCAGCTTTATCTGAACAGGAGTCCAATGTCTCTGATGCATCTGAATATGAAGATATGCAACCCCTCTCTGCTTATGAGGATTCTGATGCAGTTGAATCCATCCCTTCAGCCTCTCCACCTGGGGAATTTTCCTTTGGGGAAACCCTACATACTTTAAGGAAACATTTCCAATGGGAATGTCAGGACTATCCTCAGTCTAAAAAGAGACTCAGGGAATTCTTAGATTTACCACAGCACAGACCTCTGGCCATTCCTCCTGTCCTGGATGTTGTGGATTATGTTTTATGGAATCCAGCCTGACTCCTGACACCCTCCCTCCTGCTCCCAGGAAACCTGACAGGTATTATAGAGTCCCTGACTCTCTCAAATTTCTTTTCAAACATCCTACTGCTGACCCTGAGATCATCTCTCAAGGACCTAAAGGAATCAAAGCAACCTCAGCTAAGAATCCCACCCCCTCAGATAGGGATTCCCGAGCATTAGACAGATGGGGTAAAAAAGTATATACCTCTGCTACTTTTGCTATTAGAGCATTAAATTTTCAGTTCCACATGCTGAAATATCAGCAACATACCATGGAACTACTCAAACAAAAAATATCTTCTTTTCCTGCTTGTGCAGAAAATAGAGTTACAAGAGTTAATGCATTCTGCAAGTCAAGTGACTAAGCACACCTTACAATGTGGTTTTGATGCCCTAGAAGCATCTTGTAGGGCAGCAGTCACCGGTTCTGTCATTAGAAGGCATGCTTGGCTTAAGGAACAGACCTTGCCAGACCATGTCAAATCCAAATTATTGGACGCACCCTTGAACAACGACAACTTAGTTGGCACCAAGGCAGAGAAGGTCTTAAAAAAGATGGAAGAAGATAAATCTGTGCAGACAGTTAAAGACTTCTTACAGGTCCAGCCTCCGAGGTTTAGTAGGCATTGCCCTTCCAAGCACTGGTCCTTTCCTGCCCCCTCCAGGCCAGCTCAAACCAGACCCCCCCAGACAACAGCCCCAGGGAATGCAGAGATCTAAGCAATGGAGTTCCTCCTATTCAAAAACAGGGAGTGCAAAGCCACCCCCTTATGGTAAGAACTCAGAATCACTTTACACTTCAAACCCCTCCCTCTGCCCACCTGCTCATGCCCCAAGGAAGAAAACTCTCCTTCCACACAGGCAACTGGGCCACCATTACCAACCACCGCTGGGTGCTCAACATAGCATCCCAGGGATACAGATTTTATTTCTACACTCTGCCAACCCCAAAAGGGTTCCCAGTCCTTTCCCTGCTCTCCATGAGGGCCATAGAGCATCTTTCTGCAGAACAGATAGGGCAAGGTTTCTACTCCAGACTCTTCCTGGTACCCAGAAAAGAAGGCACATGGGACATCATCCTCGATCTGTCCATTCTAACCACCTTTCTGGTGATACCAAAATTCAAAATGCTCACCTTCCAGCAGCTTCTACCTATGCTTTCCAAGGATGCCTGGTTAGCCACCCTAGACCTAAAAGAGGCCTACCTACACATCCCAATCTGGGAATCATGCAGGAAATACCTACGTTTCAGGGCAGGATCTAAGCACTTTCAGTTCTTTGTGCTTCCCTTTGGATTATTTACTGTTCCCACAGTTTTCAGAAAAATGTCCTGCTCCCGCCATTGCTTTTTGCAGACAAAGAAATATTCAAATTTACCAATAATTAGACGACTGGGCGGCCACGGTGGTGCAGCGGTTAGCGTTGTCACCTCACAGCAAGAGGTTCTCCGGTTCAATCCTCAGCTGGGGTGCCTTCTGTGCGGAGTCTGCATGTCCTCCCTGTAGTTGTGTGGGTTTCCTCCTAGCGCTCCAGTTTCCTCCCACATCCCAAAGACATGCTGTAGGTGGATTGGCCACTCTAAATTGGCCCTTGGTATGAGTGTGTGTGTGCCTTCCGTGGAAGGTTGGGCGCCAGGCTGGCAACTCGACACTGTAAAAACTCTACTGCCAATCATGAGCAGACAGGTGATCCGCTGTGGTGACCCCTAACCGGAAAAAGCTGAAAGAAGAAGAAGACCAACGACTGCCTGATTCAGGTAGACAGGAAAAACTGCTTCAGCACCTGACCTTTGTAAAGGACCTACTGACCTCCCTGGGGTATACTATCAATGAAAAGAAATCAAAACTAGTCCCCACACAAAAAAATTGTATTCCTGGGAGCAAGCCTGGACTCGGCATCCCAAATGGCATTCCTTACTCCAGAAAAACAAGCCTACCTGACAAGCTACTTCTCTCAACTAGCCACCAGAACCCAGTTATCTGCAAGGAAAATCCTGCAAGCTCTAGGGTTCATGGCCTCTTGCTTCTACTCATTCCATATGCCAGACTGCATATGAGGAAACTACACTGTTACCTAAAAGACTTTGGTGTCAGCACTCTCAAGACCTGGAAACTCGTATACCAATGATACCTTGTCTAAGGAAAGATTTTCATTGGTGGGCAGCAGCATGCGACCACAACAAGGAACTTCTCTTCTCACAACCCCACGCTGCCCAGACCCTCACCAGAGTTGCATCAGACTATGCCTGGGCTGCTCACCTGGATGGCAGGTGCATTCAGGGCCAGTGGAGCCCAAATCAAATACATCTGCACATCAACCTAAAAAAGATGCTAGCTGTTCAGCACGCACCGAAAGCTTTCAGACCCCTACTCTCCCCGGGGCTTCTACTGGTCAAAACAGACAACACCACAGTGATGTGGTATATCAACAAGCAGGGAGGGACTCGCTGTTATCCTCTTTGCAGGCTCACCATGACCCTTTGGCACACGACTTCAGCCATGCAACTACACCTGTTAGCACAATTCCTGCCAGGCTATCTATACTCACTGGCAGACAACTTAAGCAGAAACCTGCTAGACCCACACGAGTGGCAGCTAGACCTCAGAACCTTCACACTTGTAACCCAGAAATGGGGTACCCCGAAAGTAGACCTCTTTGCCTCCCACTCCAATCATCAGCTCAGCAAATTCTGCACCAGGGAACCTCACAGCAAGGCCTTGAAAGTGGATGCTCTATCCTTCCAGTGGGTAAACCTCTTGGTCTATGCCTTTCCCCCTCTACCACTCATTTCAAGGGTACTGCTCAAAATAAGGAAGGAAAAACAGAGGGCAGTCCTGATTGCCCCAGACTGACCATGCCAGCACTGGTACCCACTGCTGCGCAGCCTGTCACCCCTGCCACCATGGCACCTGCCTCACATCCCAACACTCCTGACCCAGAGGAATGGAGAATTCATGCATCCCATATTGCAGACCCTCAACCTGGCAGCCTGGCTTATTCCCTGACCTCTCCTCAAGCTGCCAGCCTAAGCAAACTAGTTCTAGATGTTATACGTGAGGCCAGACGCCCCAGCACTAGAATTAGAAAATTCTATGCTGACAAGTAGAAATGGTTTTGCACCTGGATCCAGGCTAAGGGAGCCGGGACAGTACAGCCCTCCCTACCTCTCATCCTGGATTACCTGGCAGACCTTCTACACAGAGGTCTGTCCTTCTCTTTTATTAAATCCTTCTCTTTTATTAAAATTCATGCCTCAGCCATCTATGCTCATTTCAGCACAGAGCCACTGCTGTTCTCAAAAACCCTCTCATCAAACAGTTCCTAAGAGGGGCTATCAACTTAAGGCCACCCAGAAGAGCTCCTACCCCAGCCTGGGACCTTAACTTTGTGTTGTAAAAGCTCACCCTGCCCCTTTTGAACCTGCAGCTTCAGCAGAGTTAAAATTTCTCTCTTGGAAGACAGCCTTGCTTTTGGCCATCACTTCAGCTAGAAGAGTATCAGAGCTACAAGCACTTATGGCTGTGGAGCCCATCATTTTCCATGCTGACAGGGTCTCCCTCAGGACTAACCCATCCTTCATGCCTAAAGTGGTGTCTAGTGTGGCTCTCAACAAAATCCATTCATTTGCCCACCTTTTTAACCCACAAAACAAGGGGGAAAGGATTCTGCTCTCTCTAGATGTGCACAGACAGCTCAGATTCTACCTGGACAGGACTAAATATTTTAGAAAAACTGATCAATTGCTAGTCGGCTTCACTGCAGGAGCAGATGACAAGGCCATATCCAAACAAGCAATCTCTAAATGGATAGCACACCGCATCCATTTCTACTGCAAACAGCATGGGAAACCACCCCCAAAGGGGGTCAGGACACATTCCACCAGTGCAACCTCCACCTCTGCAGCTTTCAGAGGGGTCCCCACCAGGGACGTCCTGGAGGCTGCAACATGGACATCTGTTCATACCTTCACCAAGCATTACCACCTGCCTATCTTCTCCAAATCCAGGGCAGGCTTTGCCACCGCAGGCTGGCAGGGCATCCTAGCCAGCCCCCAGTCTTCTTGACTGTCTCCACCTTTTTCTTCAGCTTTTGGAATCAACCCAAATGTGATGACAGCAACAGTGAAACATGAAGAACATAGTACAGTTGTGTACACTTACCATAAATGTAGATGTTTGAGTGTATTCACTGTTGCAGTCCTGGTTTCCCTCCCTCCATCCCCCTTATCTCTGTCTCTCTCTCTCTCTCTCTCTCTCCTTACAAGGAAATTTTGGTATTTACTTTCTACTGGTGGTGTTCCTTCACCATAACCTAGCTTCCTATTGGGGGCTTCTGACAGGGCAAGAAAAACTGATGTAATGGCGTCGGCTGCCTGTTTTTATACCACTGACGACCTGACGTATGTCTTGGAGCGACAGCAACCGATGCAGAAATACTACGCCTCTGGTATTCTGGCTGATTGAGGGCTACCCCTGACAGGATAACTCAAATGTGATGATTGCAACAGTGAATACACTCGAACATCTATATTTATGGTAAGTGTACACAACTGCACTTTCTTACACTGTCTCAAGATACCCATCTCAATCAGGCTGGCTAGACAAGTTGTGGGGAAGTGCTGGTCTGTGATACTGACAGGAATGAGTTTGGGGGCAGGGGTAACTATAACTGCTTGGATTTCTGTTTTAGAATACTATTTGGGTGGACTTGCTACTGGGTATTTAAATTTCATCACAAAACAACTAGCCTGGAAACCTTCTTCTGCCACCAGCAAGAACCAGAAAACTAATTATTGTAAAAAAAGCTCATTAATTTGATAATTAAAATCAGTCCAAATAATGTCAGTACACTCAATATTAAGCAATTTTATCGAAGGTCTTTTAGCCTGGTGAGTAGTTTAAGGGGAGCAATATGGTACATATGTGCTATTGTCAACAGCCAATAGATGACAAGGGGGAGGGAATTATGCTGACAAATTATCATAAGGGGCAGTCAACAACAGATGCACTGGGTTTAAAAACAACTAAAACAAGGAGGGTTAGAGGAAAAAACAATTAGACCCTTAGCCCTGACCTGACTGGCCTGGAACTGTCCCAGTGCAAAGGCAAGTCCTAAACTAGCCTGACTGGTACTCATTGCATAAGAGTGAAACCAGGGCTTAACAGCAGTTAGACCTCAAAAAACAGCAACAGTGCAGTGCTGTTATGTACTGGAGTCACTAATGTAGGCTTAAAGACCTTAGCTAAAGAAAACACAGACTATTAGATCAATAAATGAAGCACTTATCTGTATGTCTCTGTCTTGTAGAACTACTACAGTGCAAAAAAAATAAAAAATGTCTGACTTTTTTTCCTCTTGGTATCACAGGTAAATTTACTTTTGCAGAATCTTTCATTACTTCCTGAATACGTTGTAACAACCACAAATCTTATTTGTACAACCTTAGATCTGATATTTTCAAGTTTTATTCTAGCCTCAACTGTTGTGTTCAGATCCGAACCTCAGATATGACTTGGGCATTACTAAAGCTTGTGGTAACCAAAAAGCTCTTGAGTTTCTCCCTTACCCATAATGCACCAACTTCTAACATACCTAAGATCTCGTTTGCCAATTTTCGCAAAAGAACGTAGTCAGCCATAGCTTTTGAGCTTCATCGCTATTTTCAGATAAGCTAGCATTTGTTTTTTCAAATTTTATGTTTTGCCTTTTTTTCTTAATCTTAATAATTACTATTAATCCTTTACCCTTCTACTTGGGAGTTGGGAGGGTGGCCTAATGGTTAAGGTGTTTGCCTTACAAACACAAGGTACAGGGTTTGAATCTCACAGGGGGATAATTGGCTAGGCTTAAAATGGCTCGCAAGGGCAGTTAGCCTAGTACTAATCTATGAAACTATGAAACTATGAAACTTGTAGTTCTGTAAATACCATTATTGGTATCTATCCCTTCCTTTCGTTTACATGTTACTGTATTCCTTTTTGCCATTGTTGGTAATACCCTTTTTTCCTTCTTTCTAACCTGCCAAAAAAAAAAAACTTTTCTATCTGTTTTATTCCTTTTTTGTTGTAGTATTGCTGAGAAGGGCTCTTCAGGCTTCAAAAAGTGCATGAAATGTGGGTACACGTTGCCTGTTTTGGACACCCACAGTCTTTGTGTTTATTGATTAAGTCCACAGCACCTGCAAGAACACTGTTCGATCTGTCACAAGTTTAATCCACATGCTTTAGTGGACAGAAGGATCAAACTAATAGTAAAAGGTTTGTTGTCTTCCTCTTTTGGAGAAGCTATTTCAGTGGTATAAGCTCCCAAACTTAAGTTCAAGGAGTCAAAATCTGCCATTGCTTCCACTTCCTGTACTGTCAGATTCGAGGAGGTCTCAAAACTCTTCCTCCTCAGATCCAAAGAAAAAGAGTTTTACAGATCCAACATCCTCGAAGCAGACCAAAAAATTTTTGGAGCTGACTGTGTTGGATCCTGCTGTGTTACGTAGGACCGGTTATTCTCCATCTGTGGATCCAGTTCCTTCCAGGGTCCCATCTCCCTTTATGGAAAGGTACCATACTAAATCTCCATCCCTGGCCTTGTCTTTCTTTTCTAGAAGTTTGACTGAAGAAGATGTGGGTAGGATGAATTTTCTCTCTGTGCAGATCCAGATGGGTGTGTTACCAGCTCCTTCCTCTTCGGGTCAGGAGGCCCATCCTTCAGTGAAACCACCACTTCAGACTCCTCCTCTGATCCCTGTGGTTGCTTCAGAATCCCTGGATCTGAGTCTTCTGGGTCCATCTGGGTTGGATCCAGAGATAAGCCTATCTTCGGATCTGAAGCTAACTCTGAGTGCCACAGCTCTGACACCCTCAGACCCAAAGCTTCCTTGTCAGACCAAGGCGCTGAGATTGACTCCAAAGTTCTTGGAGCTGTCTCTGCACCTTGGTGCTTCGGCATTGGACAGCTTAGCTCAGACTTATTCTTTGGGAGATTGCTTTCTGGGCAGGAGGAGACAGCTGTCCAGAGGCCTGCCTTCTCAATGCCGAGGTCGTCTCTTTCCCTGGGGAGGTTGTGAAGAGGGTGATGTCCTTCAAGAATGCAACTGCAGTCATAACATATGGGTTGTCCTGCCTCAGGCAGCCCTCGGTCGGACGGATTCCAAAGTCTGGGTCCCAGTCCCCTTGGGTCTTCAGTCCGGCAGTTAGATATTTCTCACCCAGATGTCTCTGCACTTGGAGTCTCATCATTCGACTCCACAAGTGCAGCCAGCTCAAGACCTCCAGTCTACCTAACAGGGTTTCATAGTCTCTTCCGACTCTTCCCCAGAACATCCCACTGAGGAAGTCTCTAGGAAGAAAAAGTACAAGAGGAGGGACTTGGACTCTCCACAAGAGTCCGTCACTCAAGATACGGACTTCAATAATGGTAAACGGTCCTCACGATAACCTCCAGAAGACATCTCATTTGGTGACGTTCATGAGATCCTGAAACAGAGAGGTGGTTGGATCCACACCAACCCTTCACCTGAGGAGTCAGTATTTCTGGAGGAGTTTGGAGCTGGCCCATCTACTTCCTTGGTTACTCTGCCCGCCAACAAGTTTATTGAGTGGTCTCTCGGCAGGCATGGAAGGAGCCTGACGCAGTTGAACCAGTAACCAAAAGGCCAGATAAGATTCTAGCTCCACCTGTGAGGAAGGAAATTTAGGCTAAACGGGTACCTGTGGATGCCATGGTCATGCCAGTGGCCACCAAGAAGGAACTTGCTGAATAGAGTTCCTCTGTTCATCCCCCTGACAGGGAGTCTAGGGTGATGGATAGGTTTGGAAGCATGTCTGTGGTTCACCAACTTTTGCTCTTAGGTTGCTGAACTATTTGGCACATTTTTACTAGGCTATAAAGGGATTTGTTCAAAGCACTTTCAACTTCCTTTTCAGGCACCATTTTTATTTATTTTATTTATTTTGTTGCATTTGTTCATTGGGAAAGTCCCCTCGGCCTAAAAGAGCCCATTTTCAGTGGAGGCCTGGGGAGAAAAGCTCCAATGAGATAGAGAAAAAATATAAACTTAATTAGTACAGAAGTAGAAACAGTGTTGCAGATAGTAAATATATTGACATATACAGAATATATACATAGGTTCATAGGTTCACAGATTAGTACTAAGCTAACTGCCCATGTGAGCCATTTTAAGCATAGCCAATTATCTTTTGTAAGACTCAAACCCTGCACCTTGTGTTTGTAAGGCAAACACCTTAACCATTAGGCCGTCCTCCCAAAAGCAGGAATTTCATTTGCTTGATTACAGTAATATATACAGAAAATCTACATTAAAGCAGAATTCAATCAGAGTGGTATAAACGGAGATATATTAATTAGTATCATTGTATTCAGTATGGTGTGACATCTGGAAAGAGGAAGGAGAACAAGGAGACGTGGTGGTGGAATGAAGAAGTACAGGAGAGTATACAGAGAAAGAGGTTGGTGAAGAAGTGGGATTGTCAGAGATGAAAGTAGACAAGAGTATAAGGAGATGAGGTGCATTGCGAAGAGAGAGGTGGCGAAGGCTAAGGATAAGGCGTATGAAGAGTTGTATAAAAGGTTGGACACTAAGGAGGGAGAAAAGGACCTGTACCGATTGGCTATACAGAGGGACCGAGCTAGTAAAGATGTGCAGCAGGTAAGGGTGATAAAGGATAATGAGGGAAACATACTCACAAACGAGGAGAGTGTGTTAAGCAGATGGAAAGAGTACTTTGAGGTGTTGATGAATGAAGAGAATGAGAGGGAGAGAAGGTTGGATGATGTGCGGATAGTGAATCATGAAGTGCAGTGGATTAGCAAGGAGGAAGTAAGGATAGCTATGAAAAGGATGAAGAATGGAAAGGCTGTTGGTCCAGATGACATACCTGTGTTAGCATGGAGGTGTTTAGGTGAAATGGCAGTGGAGTTTTTAACTAGATTGTTTAATGAAATCTTGGAAAGTGAGAGGATGCCTGAGTAATGGAGAAAAAGTGTTTTGTTACTGATTTTTAAGAATAAGGGTGATGTGCAGAGCTGTAGTAACTACAGAGGGATTAAACTGATCAGTCACAGCATGAAGTTATGGGAAAGAGTAGTGGAAGCTAGGTTAAGAAGGGAGGTGATGATTAGTGATCAGCAGTATGGTTTCATGCTAGGAAAGAGCACTACAGATGCGATGTTTGCTCTGAGAGTGTTGATGGGAAGTACAGAGAAGGTCAGAAAGAGTTGCATTGTGTCTTTGTGGATTTTATGACAGGGTGCCTAGAGAGGAGTTGTGGTTATTGTATGAGGAAGTCGGGAGTGTCGGAGAAGTATGTAAGAGTGGTACAGGGTATGTACGAGGGTAGTGTGACAGCGGTGAGGTCTGCGGTGGGAGTGATGGATGCGTTTAAGGTGGAGTTGGGATTACATCAAGGATCAACTCTGAGCCCTTTCTTATTTGCAATGGTGATGGACAGGTTGACATACGAGATCAGACAGGAGTCCCTGTGGACTATGATGTTTGCAGATGACATTGTGATCTGTAGTGAGAGTAGGGAACAGGTGGAGGAGACCCTGGAGAGGTGGAGATATGCTCTAGAGAGAAGAGGAATGAAGGTCAGCAGGACTAAGACAGAATATGTGTGTGTGAATGAGAGAGAGGATAGAGGAATGGTGAGGATGCAGGGAGTAGAGGTGGCGAAGGTGGATGAGTTTAAGTACTTGGGTTCAGTAGTTCAGAGTAATGGTGAGTGTGGAAGAGAGGTGAAGAAGAGAGCACAGGCAAGATGGAGTGGGTGGCGAAGAGTGTCAGGAGTGATTTGTGACAGACGAGTACCAGTAAGAGTGAAAGGGAAGGTCTCCAAGTGGGTAGTAAGACCAGTTATGTTATATGGGTTGGAGACAGTGGCATTGACAAAAAGGCAGGAGTCAGAGCTTGACGTGGCAGAGTTGAAGATGTTAAGATTTGCACTGGGTGTGACGAGGATGAACAGGATTAGGAATAAGTATATTAGAGGGTCAGCCCATGTTGTAAGGTTTGGAGACAAAGCTAGAGAGGCAAGATTACGTTGGTTTGAACATGTGCTGAGGAGGTATGCGGAGTATATTGGGAAAAAGATGCTAAGGATGAAGCTGCCAGGTAACAGGAAAAGAGGAAGGCCTAAGATAAGGTTTATGGATGTGATGAGAGAGGACATGCAGGTGGTTAGTATGACAGAGCAAGATGCAGAGGACAGGAAGAAATGGAAACAGTTGATCTGCTGTGGCGACCCCAAACGGGAGCAGCCGAAAAAAGATGATGATTATTGTATTCAGTATTAACAAATGAAGATAAAAATAAATATGGAGAAAGTATCATCAGTCACTAGCAGCAAAAGACATAGGAGTTTAGTAATCGTATAAGGAGAGTGAAGAGGTTAGGTTATAGAGCAGGAAGATAGCCAGGAAGAGTTGAGATGATTTTTCAGTATTTGTTTGAAGGTGGTGGTGCTGCCTGTGTTTCTTATAGAAGGTGGAGGTGAGTTCCACAGTTTGGCGACAGTGAAGAAATAGAGGAGTTGACCAGCAGGTAAGGTGGACTTATCTATTTTTAGAAGTAGATGATTTTCAGATCTTAGATGCCTGCTGGGATGGTATTTGGCAAGTAGAATTGAGAGAGCAGGACAGTCTGTGGCTTTTTTTTTTTTTTTTTTTTTGCTGAGGCCCAATTGTCTATGGCTTTTTTTTTTTTTTTTTTTTTTTGCTGAGGCCCAATTGTCCATGGCTTCTCAGTTGGCAATTTAGCTTGAATTTATCCATGAGGCTTATTTTGCATGCAGCTGAAGGTCCCTAAAGGGCAGCGGGTTAAGGCATATCCATTAGAAGGGTTGCCTGGATGTGCTTACATGATTTTGCTGAGCCTTTTAAGCCGTCGTTCGTCAATGTTCTGTTATGGCAGTTTACTGTTTAGTCAAAAAGTGAAGGGCACATTATCCAGGTGTTAGAAGGATGGAGTGACCCTTTCTGCAGTGAGAGTACGTTTTTTGACTCCTCAATGATCCTTTTCCAGGAATCAAGTAGATGGTCAGAAAATGTGATTCAAGAAGACCCAGGGTCATTTCAAGGACATGTGGACTGGGGGCAGAGGGGGGAACTGAAATGAACAACGATGCTCCTGTGGAAAAGGAGGCCTGCAAAACCAGAGATCCAGAGATTCTCTGACAGACCCTACCTTGAAGGAGGCCCGATTGTCCACCTTTGGAGGCAGTCTAGGGTCTACTGTCTCTGCACCAGGGAGTCTGGCTAGACATAATAAGATACTTGGGTGCAGGGGATTATTTCCAGAGGATGTTATGTAGTCCTATCTCGCCTACATTCTTCACTTGTGGGTTCGGAGCCGAATGTCGGCTCCGAGTCGGCGTATTTACTAGCTCGAAAGTCTTTGATTGGCTGTGCTAAGATGGTATCCCACAATACACTGCTGCACATCCCCAGATCTCGTTTGCCACTTGTAGAGCTCGGACGTGGTCTCAACTTGGCTGTGGCTAAGTATTGAAAAAGTCTATTTCTTGTTGAAAATTTTTCACTAATTCTTAACTAAAATAATTGTGTTACTCAGTAGAGTGGTTTAGTGGTGTTGCTGCATTGTTTTTGTAGAGTGCAAGTGTGTTGTGTGTGGTATCCCTTACACCCTCGGGCTAGGCCCATTTAAGTTAGAGGACCTAGTCCTCCTCGTGTACTTGTCTGGTTAATTTTTCTTACTTTACACTGAGAACCGTTTTAGTTAGAGGTTTTCCCTTGTGCCTTGTTGTGTTCTTTCGTGTTCTCTGCTTCTGTGTTAGCGGTTTCCCGCCTTTTTTTTTTCGGTAGCGGCTGCTACTAGTTAGAATGTCTAAAGAACAAAAAGAGAATAAGCCTTCGGGCTTTAAAAAGTGTACCAAGTGTGCCTATAAAATGTCTATCACAGACTGACACACTGTCTGTGTTTACTGTCTTGGAGCCATCCACCTTCAGGAGTCGTGCAGTTTCTGCCACGCCTTTAGTCCTCGGGTGCTCCAAGAGAGGAAAAACAAATTGATTCTAAAGGGACTGCTAAAACCATCCTTTGAGGAGGATTTAGGTTCGGCTCCCAGCTCCCAGTCGAAGTCTAAATCCTCCAAATCCAAGAAGAGGTCGCCGGCTCCATCTGTTGATGTCCTTCAAGGATGCATCTGCAGTCCTAACAAATGGGTTGTCCTGCCTCATGCAGCCCTTCGGTCGGCCGGATTCCAAAGTCTGGGTCTGGCCTCGGCTGATGTCGCACTTCACCCGACGTCATAGCTGCTGTTTATAGGGTATAAAGGCATCAGCCGACGCCATTTTCCCCAGTCTTTCTTGCCGTGCGGTGCTCGAAGCAGAAGCTGTTCGCAAGTGCCGGTCAGTCAGATCCAGAGATTTCTACTACCGAAGACTTCTAAAAAGCTAAGTACCCCGTTGGGGACTCTTTCTTGCCTCAGCCGATGTCAGACAAAGTAAATAATTGTTTAACTTGTGGGAAGCAAATACCTCATAAGGATTTCCACTCTTACTGCCTTCCTTGCTTAGGCCCAGACCACAACGTATCAGCGTGTCTAGCCTGTGCTTCCTTCAACCGACGGACACTTAGACGTCGTTCGGAGTTTGCAGAAGAGTTTTTTGGTCCTGCCTTTGCATACAAAATGCAGTCGGAGACTCCGACTACTCAATTAGCTAAAAAGCGCAAGGAAAAGGACCGACATTCGTGGCCCGCGGTTTCGGCTGAAACCATGGTTAGGCCAACCGCGAATGTCTCGGTTTTGGCTGAAACCGAGCCCCCGGTTCTTCCTTCGGCCGAAAGCATGCTTCCGATAGCCAAGGCCTCACAGAGCATGGCTGAATCTGCTACTGAATTTACTGCTACAGAAGCAGGCACCCAGGATTTATCAGACACTATTCCTTTAGACATAACGACCCCTGCACGTGGGGCTGCTAGACCCCCTGCTTCCATGTCTATCAAGGCTTTTGCCAGGGCTAAGGCAGCTAAATCTTCTAAGGCCTTGCCTGCCAAAACTCCTTCACATAGGCCTACCTCTAGTTCCCAAATACTCAGCCTGGCTGAGGATCTCATTTCTTTGATCAGAGGATCCCAACCTCACCCAGACAGGGCCTCTCAGCCCCCTCCAGACAAGAGGCCTAGAACTGAACCCCTGGAACCTGTCTCTACAGATTATTCCTCGGATGACTCAGACATTTCAGACCCTCACGAAGGCCCATATTCTCCTTATGAGGATTCTGATGCAGAAGACTCCATTCCTTCTGCTTCTCCTCATGAAGAATTTTCCTTTGGGGAAACCTTGCATGCTATGATGAAACACTTCCAATGGCAGGGCCAGGATTTTTCAGATTCAAGGAAAAGGCTAAGGACTTTTTTACACTTACCACAGCATAGGCCTTTAGCCATTCCGCCAGTACTAACAGTTGTTGATGATGCATATAATGATGCCTGTACTGCTCCCGAGTCTCTTCCTCCGGCCCCTGCCAAGCCAGACAGATATTACAGGGTCCCGGACACACACTACCATTTGTATAAGGCTCCTGTTGCAGACCCCGAAACCATTTCACAGGGCCCTAAGGGTGTGGCAGCTGCCTCTGCCAAAAACCCTCTTCCCTCTGAAAGGGAATCTAGAGCATTAGAGAGATGGGGTAAAAAGGTTTATACTTCTGCTACTCTTTCGGCCAGGGCCTTGAACTGTCAATTTCACATGATTCAGTACCAGGAATTTTTGTTAGACCAGCTAAATAAAAAACTATCTTCTCCTGAACCTTTAGACCGCAAGTCCCTTCAGGATTTGGTACATAACTCTCAGCAGGTCAGTAACCATTTCTTAAAATGTGGCTATGATGCACTGGAGGCTTCCTTTAGATCAGCTGTGACTGGAACAGTGATTCGAAGGCATGCCTGGTTAAAAGAACAATCCTTACCAGACCATGTTAAGTCAAAACTCCTAGATGCTCCCATGGAGAAACAAAGTTTGTTTGGCTCCCCTGCACAGCAGGTTCTAAAGAAGGTGGAAGAAAAAGCAAAATCTGTCCAAACAGTCAAGGATTTCTTACAGGTCCAACCTCCGAGGTTTAGCAGAAATTGGCCTTCGAAGAATTGGTCCTTTCCAGACAACTCCAGAGCGCAGAGAGGCAGAAATAGACGCCCAAGAGGCAGAGGTCAATCTAGGGGTGCCTACAGGGGACGTCAATGGCAACCTACCAACCAGAGAAGTACTGCCACGGAATCAAATACAACCACTTCCACAGGGCAGACACAATGACTTGGCTCTAGTTCTGCCTACCAGGGAACAACTGGAAGCACCCTTGGGCGGAAAACTAGCCTTATTCTCCGACAACTGGCATTACATTACAGGAGACAAATGGACTTTACAAACAATAGACAAGGGCTACAGGTTTCACTTCCATACTCTACCAAAAAAGAGAGGAATGCCAAACCTACCACCAAGCCAAAAAGCAAATGCTCTAAGACAAATCAACAACTTACTAAGGATGAGAGCTATAGAAGAGGTGCAACCTATGGAACAAGGCCAAGGATTTTACTCCAGGCTTTTCCTTGTACCAAGAAAAGAAAATCAATGGAGACCTATTCTAGACTTGTCCGCACTGAACACATACCTCATTGTTCCAAAATTCAAAATGCTGACCCTCCAGCAACTTCTTCCCATGCTGGACAAGGAGTCTTGGCTGGTGACTCTAGATCTCAAGGAGGCATACCTGCACGTCCCTATACGACCAGATTACAGAAGACACCTCAGATTTCTTTCAGGATCAGAGCATTATCAATTCTTAGCATTGCCTTTTGGCTTATCTACTGCGCCCAGAGTATTCACGAAATGCCTGGCATCAGTAATTGCTCATTGCAGACTTCAGGGAATTCAAATTTACCCATACCTGGAAGACTGCCTAATACAAGCGGACAACAAGGCAAAGTTAACAAAAGATTTGGAAAGTGTCATACAACTGTTGCAAGCCTTGGGATACACAGTCAACATGCAAAAGTCAAGACTAGTACCATCCCAAAGGATAACATTCTTGGGTGCAGAACTAGACACATCAACTCAGATGGCTTTTCTCACAAAAGAAAAACAAAAGCAACTACCAGTCTACTTCAGGACATTAACAACACAAACTCAGCTTACTGCAAGGAAAGTCCTGCAAGCCCTGGGCTACATGGCATCCTGCATAATATTGGTTCCGCATGCCAGGCTGCATATGAGAAAGATACAATGGTATCTAAGGAATGTATGGTCTCAACACAAGCACAGTCTAGAAGCCCAGATTCTGATAATTCCATGCCTGAAGCAAGAATTCCTGTGGTGGGCTCAGGCCTGTCAGTTGAACAGGGGCTTGCCTTTCCACAAACCGCATCCAAGCCAGACCATCACCATGGACGCCTCAGACCTAGGATGGGGGGCACACATGGTGGACAAGTGTATACAAGGCCTATGGACCCAAGACCAGCTGAATCTACACATAAATCTAAAGGAGATGCTGGCAGTGAAACATGCGATTCAGGCATTCAGACCACTTCTTCAACAGGGTCATCTGCTGATAAGGACGGACAATACCACAGTCATGTGGTACATCAACAAACAGGGAGGTACACATTCATATCCTCTATGCTGGATGGCAATGGACCTGTGGAATGTGGCCCTAACATTCAACTTCAGGCCAGATTTGTACCAGGAAAAGAAAATTCTCTAGCAGATACCTTAAGCAGAACTACCACGGATGCTCACGAATGGATGCTGCATCCAGATATCTTCAAAGCCATAACAAAGAAATGGGGACTACCACAGATAGACCTGTTTGCCTCCCCACACAATCACCAATTGAAGAAATTCTGCACAAGAGCATACCACCCACTTGCTTGGAGGGTGGACTCCCTATCCTTCAGCTGGAAAAACCTGACAGCATATGCATTTCCACCTCTTCCCTTGATGTACAAAGTTCTACTGAAGATCAGAGAGGATCAGCCAAGGGTAATTCTGATAGATCCAGACTGGCCGAGGCAACATTGGTACCCGCTACTGAGAAGCATGTCTCGGACACACGCATGGCCTCTACCTCTATGTCCCTTACTACTAACACAGGACAACTACAAGATCCTACATCCAAACTTGAAAACACTGCAGCTAGCTGCTTGGAATATTGCATAAGACAAAATAACCCAGGTTTATCTCAGAGGGTTAAGGACATTATCCTGGAGGCACGCAGACCCTCCACAAGGAAGACTTATTCAGCCAAGTGGAAAAGATACCTCATTTGGAGTGCAGCAAAGGGAGAAAATGTCTCATTGGCAAACATAGCACACATCCTGGAATATTTAGCAGAGCTGTTCCACAATGGCCTGTCTTACTCCTCCATTAAGATTCATGCATCAGCAATTTCAGCAGAATACAACATGGATCCTCCTGTCTTCTCTCATCCTCTACTCAGGCAGTTCTTGAGAGGAATCAAAAATGTAAAGCCTCCAAGGAAACCACCTTTACCTACATGGGATCTCAACTTTGTGCTGGAAAAGTTAACACTTCCCCCTTTTGAACCAGCAGCAACAGCAGAATTACAATTCTTGTCTTGGAAAACTGCTTTCCTGCTAGCAATTACTTCAGCAAGAAGGGTATCTGAGTTACAGGCATTAATGGCAGTACAACCCTTCCTTATCTTCCATCAGGACAGAGTCTCTCTGAGAACTAACCCTACCTTTATGCCAAAAGTGGTCTCCAGAGTATCATTGAACCAAGCGATTCATTTACCTACATTCTTCCCCAACCCACAGAACAGGTGGGAAAGACTGCTACATACCTTGGATGTGCACAGACAATTACACTACTATCTGGACAGAACTAAGACCAGCAGAAAAACTGACCAGCTTCTGGTAGCATATGCAACAGGAATGCAAGGAAAAGCAATTTCAAAACAGACAATCTCAAAATGGATAGGAAATTGCATTCGTTTTTGCTACTCTTTTCATGGAAAGACAACTCCTGATAATATCAGACCTCATTCCACAAGAGCTACAGCCACCACTACAGCTTTCCTACGAGGAGTGGCTACCAAAGACATTTTAGAAGCTGCTACTTGGAGCTCCGTGCATACATTTGCCAAGCATTACAATCTTCCCTTATACTCTAGATCCCGAGCAGGTTTTGCAACTGCTGTTTTGCAAGGGATCTTAACTACACCATATTTATCTTAGTGCCTCCTCCCCCAGTTTGGCTATAGTATTCTACCCATTTGTTAGGACTGCAGATGCATCCTTGAAGGACATAGTACAGTTTTGTACCTACCATAAATGTAGATGTCCGATAGGTATGCATCTGCAGTCAGGATTACCCAGCCTCCTTCCCCTCTGTGGTATTCCTAGGGTATTTACCCCTCTTTTAGCTAGCTGGGGGAATCTGTTATGCTGTATTTGTTTGTATATATGTATATATATATATATATATTTATATTGTTTGCTCTCTACTGTTTGGAATTATTTGCATTTATCCAAATTTAGCCTTCCTAGAGGGCACCTGGCATCTGGGGCAAGAAACACTGAGGAAAATGGCGTCGGCTGATGCCTTTATACCCAATAAACAGCAGCTATGACGTCGGGTGAAGTGCGACATCAGCCGAGGCCAGACCCAGACTTTGGAATCCGGCCGACCGAAGGGCTGCCTGAGGCAGGACAACCCATTTGTTAGGACTGCAGATGCATACCTATCGGACATCTACATTTATGGTAGGTACAAAACTGTACTTTTCGGAGCCATCTTCTAAAATTTCCATTGTGGAATTTGCTTCCTCGGCTCCACTGACTTCTGGACTGCAGGAGGTAACTGTATCAACTGAGTCTGCGTCCGCTCCGATAATTTTGGAACCGATTTGGAGCCGGTCGCCAGGTTTAAGGCATGCTTCTCCAGATAGGAGGTCTGCTTCTCCATCCATTTCCTCCAAATCCTCCAGGCTTTCCGATTTGGATGTAGATAGGGTGGTGCAGAGGCTCCTACAGTCACCGGTGTTGACCAAACTTTTCTCGGCTCCGACCCAGTCAGCTCTGGAGCCAGCTCTGTTGGTTGTACCTGCTATTCCTCCTCCGAGCGCATCCTTGTCATCGGAGCCGATATGTTCCGCTCCGAGGGACGTTCCTGTGCTGGCACCGATCCCCCAGCGGGGGTTTATCGGTGCCAGCTTCGGCTCCGACCCTGTCGGCTCCATCTACAGGGTTCGAGACTCTGGTCTCCTCGGTCGGGCCCGAGGGGGATGTATCGGAGCACCAGTCGGTGCCGAGCCTTCCCCTTGGCACCTCGGCTGCGGGGACTCCGGTCCCGGTCATGGCCTTGGAAGGTGGTCGGTCCTCCAATTCAGGAGGTCCCGCCTTCGAGGCTATGCAGAGTGCGCTGGCTAGGTCAGCTACTTCTCTCGGATTGGTCCTTCCGTCCCCTACGACACCGGCGAGACCTTCTGACATCCACCTATCCTTGGATAGCAGAGCGCAGGGGCCTAAGGATACCCCCATGAGTTTTCCCCTTCTTTCTGAGGGGCCCTCAGAGTCTGTGCCTGAGGAACCCCCCAGAAAGAAAGTTTGCAAGAGGAAGCTCATAGACTCCCAAGACGAGTCCCTCCGATACTGACCTCGAGGAGCCAGAGGGGTCCCCTAAGTCTTCCTCTGAGGATGTTTCTTTCTCCGATATCCTGGAGATCTTGAAACTAAGAGGAGACTGGCCTTCCAAAACCCCCTCCGACGAGGAGTCAGTATTCCTTAAGGCCTTTGGCGCTCAGCTCTCCGCCTCCTAGGTGTCTCCACCCTTCGACAAGCTCCTGTACCTTATTTGTCGAAGGGTGTGGGAAACTCCTGACTCTGTGGAGCCGGTTCCTCGAAGCCCCAACAAATTTTTGTCTGCCCCCCAAGGGAAAGAATTTTTGACAAAGGGAGTCCCGGTAGATGCTATGGTGGTGGCGGCTGCCACACAGAAGGAAGGTGCTGAGTCTTCCTCTTCGGTCCATCCCCCTAATAAGGAGTCTAGGATTATGGATCAGTACGGGAAGTGTACACTATCTTCAGCGACCTTTACCTTGCGGTCGCTGAATTATTTGTCTCATTTCACGCGGCTCCAGAGAGATCTCCTTAAAGAGTTAGGAGATACTCTAACGGGTAACGTGCCTGAGGCGGTGACTCAGACTGTCAATGCTTAGTTCTCTACCCTCAACTCCATTGCTAACTCGTCCATGCGATTGATTTCGTATGCGGCCGAGGGAGCTAGTAGGGCGGCTAGTTCAGGGGTGGCCCTCAGGAGGCAAGCCTGGCTACACCTGTGTCATTTTGCAGATGCCTTTAACTCTTCCTTTACTGATGCCCCCTTAGATGGTTCCTCCCTGCTTGGGACCAAAGTCAAAGACACACTCACCTGGTGCGAGCAAGAGGGAAAGACCTTGTCTGCCGTGGGAGTCCGTTTTTCCCTCCCATCGAGGCCTTATCCCAAGGCTCAGCAAGGGGGAAAGACATGGTTCAAAAAATCACAAAGGTCCTTTCCTACCGCACAGGGTGAAACCCCCTGAGGCAGGGGAGGGGGGTCGTATTCAGGGAGACGTCGCCCAAGAGGCAGAGGGGCCCCCACAATTCGGTGGACCGTGATGCCTTCTGCGGTTCCCCATACTCTCATTCCTGAGGGTGTGCCCGGCTGTGCTTTTCCAGAGCCAGTCGGGGGTCGAATTTCCCAGTATCTGGAAGCCTGGGTCAACATCACCCAGGACAGATGGGTATTGGGGATAATCGCCGGAGGTTACACCATCCCATTTCACTCCACACCCCCTCCCGTCAAAAGGATCCCAGACGTTCCACCCAGTCAAAGGGGTCAGGCAGCAACAGAGGTTTCTCAGCTGCTAGAAAAAGGAGTCATCCAACCAGTCCCCCCAGACCAGATTGGATTAGGGACTTACTCGAGATTCTTTTTGGTGCCGAAAAGAACGGGGGACCTGAGACCCATTTTGGATCTCAGCCGACTCAATCATTATGTACATAAGTCCAAATTCCAGATGGTCATGCTACAATCGATTCTTCTGTTATTGGGAAAGGAAGTATGGATGTGCTGTATCGACCTAAAGGATGCTTATTACCACATCAAAATGGACAGAGCACCCAGATGTCATCTAAGCTTCCAGCTGGGAGCCAGGTGCTTCCACTTACGAGCCCTGCCCTTTGGTCTCACCACAGCCCCCAGGCTGTTCACCAAGTGCATGGCAGTGGTGACCGCTCACTTGAGACGTCAAGGACTCCAGGTGTTTCCTTACCTGGACAACTGGCTCCTATCCGCCCCCACCAAGCATCTACTTCCTCAAAACAGAGATACTCTTATCAATCTTTGTCACCAGTTAGGCATCACAATAAACTGGACAAAATCTGCCTTGCTACCCTCACAGCGTGTCTCATTTATAGGAGCAGAGTTGGACACTATTCAGTTGAGAGTGTTCCTACCTATGGAGGGGATCACAGGGTTACAATGACAGGTTCGGATGATGATGCCTCTGGCACGCGTGTGGGCAAGACTAGTGCTTCAGTTACTAGAGACAATGTCATCCACTATCATGATGGTCCCATTAGCGAGGTTGCATATGAGGATCCTACAATGGCTCCTATTCACCCAATGGTCCTTTCAAAGACTGCCACTATCCCATCTGATCTTAATCACAGGCATATGCAAGCATGACCTCAGTTGGTGGGTATGCACCAACAATTTAGACGTAGGGAAATTCTTTGTTTCACCCAACCCGGTGGCCACAGTGACCATGGACGCCTCCCGGATAGGGTGTGGGGGGGCATTATCTCGGCAGGATGGTCCAAGGCACGTGGCAGGAGCACAAGATAGACTTGCACATAAATGTCCTGGAGATGAGGGCAGTGCTCCTAGCGTTGCAGGTGCTTCAAGATGTCCTCCCCATACGGACTATTGCGATACACTCAGACAATATGTCAGTAGTGTGGTATCTCAACAAACAAGGAGGAACCAGATCATAGCCACTATGCAGGGAGGCCATGAGAGTGTGGAATTGGGAGATAGCTTCCCAGCGGGCCTTGGTGGCAACGCACATCCCGGGGAAAACCAATGTGATCGCAGACAGGCTAAGCAGGGCGATCCTCATGCCCTACGAGTGGTCCCTGAACCACCAGGTGGGGGACAGCATGTTCACCAAATGGGGTCAGCCTTGCTGCGACCTGTTTGCCAGCCCTCTCAATGCGAAATGCAGCGACGACTACTCGCTGATCCCCCCACCAAGGGGATCTCCAAGGGACACTGTGGCGCACAATTGGCCCTCGGGTCTGCTGTATGCTTTCCCTCTGTTCCCCCTCATCTCGAGGGTGATCCAGAAAGCGCTATCCTTGGGAAGCAGATTGATTCTGATCGCGCCACACTGGCCTCGACAAGTATGATTCCCCTTCCTTCAACCTTACATCGTGGATGCTCCTTGGACTCTGGACCCTCGTCCAGACTTGCTGATACATATGTCGGGACAGTTCCACTCTTCCCTGAAGACCTTCCGGCTGACCGCCTGGCTACTCCACTTCCATCCATAGTCAGGTGTCACGATTTTCCTCCTGATGTAGTCCATATTCTTTCGTCCTCTCATAAGCCGTCCACTAGGAAGGTCTGCTCTAGCAAGTGGAAAAGGTTTTCGGTATGGGCCCAGTCAAAAGGTATTGACCCCTACACGGCTCCCATTGACTCTGTTTTGGAATTTTTGTCTCATTTATTCTAGCAAGGGTCTGCCTCAGCCACCATCAAAGTTCAGCTAGTGGCTATTTCTAATTATCATGTGGCTTATGAACCTAGCTTAATGGCACACAGGCTGTGTAGAGCATTCATGAAAGGTACTCTTCTCCTTCGTCCCCCTGTATCCCAACCTGTTATGCCCTGGGACCTCAATTAAAGTTCTGCAGGCAGTCACTCTCTCACCCTTTGAGCCCGCGGCTTCCTGCGATTTAAAGTTTCTTGCATGGAAATCTGCCTTCCTGATAGCTATTACATCGGCCAGAAGAGTATCAGAACTCCAGGCCCTATCAGTCAAGCCCCCATATTTGATATTCCATAAAGACAGGGTCTCTCTCAGACCAAACCCGTCCTTTCTTCCCAAGGTGGCTTCCTTATCTAATATTAATCAGTCCATAGAGCTGCCAGTCTTCTTCCCCAACTTCTCTAATAAGGCAGAGTACCAGTTTCACCTGTTGGATGTTCATAGGCAACTACACTTTTATCAACACAGGACTAAAGATTGGCGGAAGTCAGACCAGCTCTTCGTTTCATTCTCAGAAAATCGCTTGGGGTCTGCGGTCTCCAAGGTCATCATTTCTAGGTGGATAGCTGGTTGCATCTCTTTTATTTACCAGGCAGGGGGAAAGAGCCTGCCTTTTCCAGTGAGAGCACATTCTACCAGAGTGGTTTCCACTTCCACAGCCTTTCAAGCTAGGTTATCGATGGATGATATATGTGCGGCTGCAACTTGGGCTTCTCCTCATACATTTGTTTCCCATTACAAATTGGATGTGGTGTCCAGGGGCAGGTCATCTTTTAGCTCCACAGTGCTCAGGAGTATTTTCCATTGAGCCACCCAGGATGTAGGTGCTAGGGACGCTGTCCCACAAGTGAAGAATGTAGGTGAGATAGGACTACATAACATCAATTAGTTATGTACTCACCATAACGTTAGATGTATGTAGTCCATCTCGCCTCACATTCTTCATTACCCACCCACCGTCCCCCATGCCTGGAGGATTGGGAGTATCTCCTTGTATATCTCATGTTACTAGTCCCTTTGGATAATTTGTTGGACCTCGTCATGAGTATGCGTGTACGTTTGAGCGATAGATATGATTTTTCTGTTGGCAGCAAACTAGATCTGGGGATGTGGAGCAGTGTATTGTGGGATACCATCTTAGCCCAGCCAATCAAAGACTTTTGAGCTAGTAAATAGGCCGAGTCGGAGCAGACATTCGGCTCCGAACCCACAAGTGAAGAATGTGAGGTGAGATGGACTACATACATCTAACGTTATGGTGCGTACATAACTAATTGTTATGTAATACCCTTTTCCCTTCCATCCCCAACTCTACAAATAATTCCTGATGTTCCACCCAATCAGAGGGAAGAAGCAGCAATACAAATACAAAAGCTGCTAGACAAAAAGTCATCCAAGAGGTCCTGCCAGACCAGATGGAATCCAGAACTTACTCAAGATTCTTTTTAGTGCCAGACAAAACAGGGACCGATTTTGAATATCAGCAACTTGAACAAGTTACACATCCTGAAGGTATTTACGCTTCCGGCTGGGAGGCAGTCAGTACCAGTTCACAGTTCTGTCCATTGGCCTCACCACAGCCCCCAGCATGTTTACCAAATGAGTGGCAGTAGTAGCAGCTCACTTAAGACTGCAAGGATTATGGGTTTTTCCATGTCTAGATGACTGGCTCATTACTGCCTCAACCAGGCATCTGTTAATAAGGGAAAGAAATCAGGCACTCCAGATTTGCTCTCAGCTGGGGATAACCATAAATTATGACAAGTCTCAGATACAACCAACTCAAAATTTAGAATTCATAGGAACAGTTTTCTACACAAAGTCAGTGACGGCTTCTGTTCCTCTCTCAAGAGTACAGACGATCAGAAAAATAATTTGCAGTACTAAGATCTCAGCCTGCTTGGTCCTTCAGGCTCTAGAATCAATGTCAGTTGCAGTAATCTTAGTACAGCTATCCATATTTCACATGAGGATTCTTCAATGGATGTTAGGAACACAGTGGTCTGTTCTTCACCCAACGCATGTCAGCACAAATAAGAATCACTTAGGCATGCAAGAGAGATATCAGGCAGTGGATTCAGTCAGATCAGTTCTACAAGGTTGTGTATTCATTCTCCCTCAGCCTAAGGCCATAGTGACCATGGATACTTTCCAGTTGGGGGGTGCACTTTCTGGGGAAATACAGTCCAAGGCACTTGGTCCCCCCGAAGAGGCCAACTTGCATATAAATGTTACAGAGATGAGAACAGTGCTCTTAG
This sequence comes from Protopterus annectens, assembly GCF_019279795.1. Classification (NCBI taxonomy): domain Eukaryota; kingdom Metazoa; phylum Chordata; order Ceratodontiformes; family Protopteridae; genus Protopterus; species Protopterus annectens. The sequence goes on along the minus strand of NC_056730.1, from coordinate 339,978,564 downwards.
CATTGAAAACCCTCCAGGAATGATTGCTATTCAAACAGACAATATGTCAGTAGTTTGGGACATCACCAAACAAGTAGTGAGCAAATCATACCCCTTGTGTCGAGAAGCACTGAGTGTGGCAATGCGTGATCTCATCCAACTCACTTTCTCATAGCAACATACACTCTGGGAAAGTCCATTGTGATAGCAGATAGATTGAGCAGGTCCATTCTTCCAGCTCACAAGTGGTCTCTCAACACAAAAGCGACATAAATGATTTTTCATAGATGGGGCCAGCCTTGCTGTGATTTTTTTGCTTCTCCCTTAAAGAACAATTGCAGCAGCTACTTTGCCTTAATTCCCCCACAGGGGAAATCACCGAGGAATGCTCTTCTTCACACTTGGCCTCCACTTGGCCTCCTGGTCTGCTTTACGCCTACCCACCAATTCCATTAATTCAAGTTTCTGCAGAAAGCTGACAGGTTGAAAGAGCAAAGTCATCCTCATTGCATGTTACTGACCTCAGCATATTTGGTTTCCCTTCCTATGTCCTCATCTTCTTTACTGACCTTGGATTCTGCATCTGACATCTCAAACCTCAAGCTTACAGCCTGATTTCTCCAGTTCCATTAATAGCTAGACAGCCAATGTTCTTTTCCCCTGTCCACCATATCCTTTTATCTTCCCACAAAAACTTCGACACAAAAACTCCATACAAGTAAATAAAAAAGATTTGTTTACTGGGCACAAGAAAAGCCATGTTGACCCATTTTCAGCTCCAATACATAATGTACTCAAGTTTTTAGCTTTACTGTTTAAAGAAGGGGCAAGCTCCTCTGCAGTAAAGGTTCAGTTAGCAGCAATATCTAATTTTCAAGTTGGATTTGAAAGTTTGTCTGGGGCCTCTTCCAAACTTTGCAAAATATTCTTGAGAGGCATTCTTCCTTTGAGACCACCATTTAAAGACCCAACGCCACCATGGGATTGGAACTTGGTACTGCAAGCATTAATACATTACCCCTTTGAACCAGCAGCTAAATGTGACCTTAAGTTTCTCACTTGGAAAGCTGTCTTCCTAGTTGCCATTACATCAGCTAAAAGAATTTCAGAACTTCAAGTCTTGTCTTCAAAACCTCCCTACTTGGTTTTTCATAAGGATAGGGTTTCAATATGAACCAGTGCATCCTTCCTTTCCAAGGTGGTGTCCGAGTCCAATATTAATCAGTCCATAAATTTGCTAGTATTCTTTCCTTAATGTGCAAACAAAGGTGAATATGTGTTGAATTTATTGGATGTTCACAGACAGTTAATTTTTATCTACATAGGACAAAAGGAATAAGAAAAACAGACCAATTGGTTTGTTTCTTTTGCAATTTGAAATTGGGCAAACCATTCACAAAAGTAACTTTAACCAGATGACTGGCTGGCGTATTTCTTTAACAACATATTGGGTCTTACCTTACACCTGTAAGAGCCCACTCAACTAGATCCATGGCAACTTCTTCAGCATTTCTATCCAGGATTTCCATGGATGACATATGTGCAACAACAAGATGGGCAAGTCCTCATTGAATCTTTATTTCTCATTGCAAATTGGATCTGCTCTTGAGGGGCAGAGAATCTTTTGGTTCAGCTGTGCTCAGGAATATCCTTCTGTAGAGTCCATCTAGTTTTTTAGGTAGCTGGGGACTCTGTCCCAAGAGTTGAGGATAGAATGAAAATTGACATCAGATAAAGAAGGTATGTACTCACCATAATATTCCATCTGTGTTGTCCATTTTCATTCTTCCTCAACTTCCACCCCACCATTCCCTGTCCTTTGTTTCCATAAACATCTGGAAGAGTGAGATATTATAAGGACATCGCTGTCCTTTTTGATTGAGCTCCAAATGTAGTTTTGTCTGTAGGATACATACATTTTTAGGTATCTTTTGATATATATATATATATATATATATATATATATATATATATATATATATATATATATATATAGGTTTACTATCAAAAAATCGAAAATTAAAAAAAAATTGTATGAATGTTCGAATTTTAACATCGGAAATGAACATTTCCGTATGTCCCTAATGTCGAAAACAGCTGTTGGTGAAAATGTCATGCGACATTTTAACAACAGCACTCCCATCTTTCCCTTAACTCCCTACCTAACTAGCTTAAACTCACATCTATGGAGGCAAGCCCCTGCACCTATTTTCAGGGCTGCCCACACCCCAACTTAATATTCCAACTCCGAGATCGCACTACAGTGAGGAAAGGGATATATTTGCCTAACCGCACTGTACCGCGATCCCCTTACATGAGCAAACAGTATAATTGCGAATGCACAGTCCAGTCGCAATGATAACGTTCACTCACATAACCTGCCGAAATATGAAGTGTTCGAACATATGTTGTTCGAATACTTCATAGTCAATACTGCGACATTTTGATAGTAAACCATATATATCCATATATATATATATATATATATATATATATATATATATATATATATATATATATATATATATATATATATATACCATATATATATATATATATATATATATATATATGTGTGTGTGTGTGTGTGTGTATGCACACACACACACATACATATATGTATATGTGTGTATACCTAGATGCCCTTTTATTCTCATGTTGCAGTATTCTCAACACTTGGGTTCTCCTCTTTTGCTACCTGAATGTCTGGCCACTATACAAAAGCTTGTAGTTACTGCTGGGTACGTGGGATGTCTGATGTTGGCCTAGGAAACATGGGCCATAAAAGTGACATTTGCATGTACCAGACCTCAGAACTTCTTTGCTGCCAGTCGAATGCCAGCTGTTCTGCCATACTGGCTGTCAGATCGAAATTTCTCAGATAAGTGCCCCGTTGTGGACGTTTCTTTTGCTCACTGCATTGTGTGTAGGTTCATGTCATTCAGGAATGGTAAGTGTAGGTGCAGTCGCCAGATCCCCCATAAAGATGCCCAGGAGCGTTGCCTTTTTGGTTTAGAGGCTACGCACAACCGGAAGTCCTGCTCCATCTGCCATGTCTTCATTCTGAACACTACACAGCCATCTGCAACCTTTATATTTACCCTGAAAACCGGCACCTTAAGCGGTTAGCTTTGAGTATGTAAGTACAGTTTGGTCAGCCTGTCGAGCCACCTAAGAAAAAGGCCAAGGTTTTTAGGCCTGTGTCTGTAGCTGTACCTCCTCCATCCAACAACCGTTCTGTGGCTAATGTCCTGGAGAAATGCTTGATTGCCACCGATATGGGTATAGCAGGTACCAGTGTGGAAGCTGTAGAACCCAGCACGGATGGCACATCATCGGTGGTAAGGCAGACATCAGCTTCCAGTGGTGAGGGGGAACTTCAGTTCATACCGGCTACTCAGCTGGATCCCTCCACTACTTCACAAGCTTCTGAATCCAGGCCTACAGTGACCCAGATTCCCACTAGGCCTTCCCTCAAGAGAAAAGAAAAAAGGAAATGTCTTTCCCCTGCAATTGAGAGCTAGCCAGATTGTCAGGCTTTTTTTCAAGCCTATTTAATGCTTTTATGGCCCTGAGGTCTGCTACACCCTTAGCCACCTCTGGCCCTCCTTCTGTAATGAGTTCTTGACCTCAGGCCATGGACCCTTCCCAGTTTGAAGCTGAGGAATCCTCTGACTCTTCCTCAGAGGATTCCCTCTCCTATGTTTCTCAAATGCCATCCCCTCTTGGCTACGCCTCCCCTGGAGAAGAATCTGCAGAAACAGATTCCCCAGATGAGGACCTTACCTTTGGGGAGACAGTTTCAAAGATGAGAGGGTGCATTTCAAATGGGATTCATCTGAAATGACAAGTACAGAAGAGGTACTATGAACTTCTTCAAACGTACTCCCCTGCCCCTTCAGCTATTCCCCCTGTACTTCCTGCTTTTCTGGATGCTTTTGATGCAGCTTCAATCAACCCAGACTCCCAACCTCCTGCTGCTCATAGGCCTGACAGATTTTACAAGGTCCCTGAGGGGGCCATATTCTTGGTTAAGTGCCCTGCAGCAGACCGAGGCACAATCTCTGTGTCACAGATAAAGGCTCCAAGCTCCTTTCATCTTCCACACTCCTTCCCACAGATGAAGACAGTAGGGCCATGGAATGCCTTGGGAAAAAGGTCTATACTTCTACCCTGGCATTTAGTGCAATAAATTATCAAACCCACATGTCCAAATATCCTCCTAGCCCTTTTAAGACAAGTCAGTGAAATTCCAGAGTGTCCAGCCAAAGCTCTGCTATCCAGCCTTATGTCTTTATCTTCACAGGTCACAAGGCACTCAATTAATTGCAGTTATGATGCAGCAGAAGTCTCTGCCATGTCTGCTGCATCTGCTTTTGCACTCAGGAGATATTCTTGGCTTAGATTACAGCCACTCCCTGATGATATCAGGGCAAACTCTTATATGCACCTCTAGATAACGCTACCCTATTTGGGTCAAAGGTGGCAGAATTATTTGAGACTCTGTAACAAAAAGGGAAGGAGTTACAGGACCTCAAACATTTATTTGTGTCTCCTATCCAAAATTTCCACAGGAATTATCCCTCAAAGGCCCAATTCTTCAGGAAGCAGTCTGCATCCCCTCCTCCTCCTAGAAGCAGAAAGACTACCAAGAAGCAAGCCACCCCTTTCAGGCTTGTACAGACTCCATTACAGAAGCCTCAATTTCAAGTCAGGGCAGATAGTCTGTAATTGCCTGCCATCATTAAGCCAACCCTTGAACTCCATCTCCCTACCCCTAAGGCTGTCTCACTGCCTCCCTGTATGGGAAAACATCACCACGGATAGGTGGGTCTTTTCTACCAGAAAAATGGGTTATTTTATGACCTGGATCACAACCCCTTCCTTGAGAAGCATTCCACAGCCCCCAAAGA